>NW_011889001.1:2640502-2644204 GCF_000151845.1 Pteropus vampyrus | reverse complement strand
CAAGTAAAAAATAAAAAATTTTGCTATTTGAAGTCAATCATACTTCAATAAAACTGAAAAACAGAAACAAAAGACACCTAAAATAATGATGACTCTAATAAGATAGAATTTACTTCTCCTCAGAGTCCAGAGATAGGTAATTCAGGGATGGTACAAAATTCTGCTTCACAAAGTCCTCAGAGACCTAATGCTCCTGTTCTGTTGGTCACATGCATGGTCTTCCAACCCATAATCATCTCATGTCCCATGAGAGCTGCAGAAAGGAATGAACTATTGATCTTATCCAAAAACACCCTCACAGATACACCCAGAAAAAATGTTTAGCCAAATAGCTGGGAACCTTGCCATCCAGCCAAGTTAATATATAAAATTAACCATGAGAGATCTTTGTATCATGTTATTGCCCACCAGAGAATGTTCACCATGAAAGAGGCACTGAACGACCCAGGTAGACAAAATGTCCCAGTCCATTGATATCACCTGTCCTTGATCAACCTTGATGAATACATGAATGAAATGGCAATGGTGGTCAAAATGAAGGCTATGCATTGATCCAATAGTATGGAGTCTCATTGAAAAGCCTGATCTAGTTACCGCACAACCAAATGTTAACTTGCCACTAACAGAGACCAACGCTGAGCTTCTGATGTGGTGCATTCCCCCAGGGAGACCAACTAACCACTTAAAGGCAAGTTGAATCTATTGGACTCTTTATATTCTGGTAGAGCCAGAGCTTGGTTCTCATAGAAGTAAACACCTACTCTGTATATGAGTTCGCCTTTCTTGTCTCTAGGGCTTCAACCTGCACCACTATCTGAAGGGTTATGGATTTTGACCCACTGACTTTGGACCCATGTAATATTGTGTCATACTGGGAGACCCATTTTATAGCAAAGAAAGTGCAGGAGTGGGCCTATGACCATTGCATACACTGGTCATAACACATATGTCATACAGATGCTGCCAGTCTTATAGAGCATTAAAGAAACTCATTGAAACTGAAGCTCCAGCTTGGAGGCAATGTCCTTTGTGGATGGATGCCATTCTTTAGGACAATATATACATTGAAGCAAAGACTTTTATATGGTGCTGTGTTTCCAGTAGGAAGAATACATGAGTCTGGAAAAAAAGAGGTAAAAGTGGGAATGGTCCCACTGACCATCACTCCAAAGGACCCACTGGGGGACTTTGTGATTCCTGTCCTTTCAACTCTGGGCTCTGCAAGGTTAGAAGTCTTAGCTTCCAAAGTATCCACTTTCACCAGAGGGCACAACAAGAGTCCCATTTAATTATAAGCTGCTATGCTATGACTGCTGCTTGGGCACTTAGGGATCCCATGGGACCAGCAATAAATAAAAGAGGTCATTATTTTGACAGGGGTAATTGACCCTGGTCACCAGGAAGAAGTAAGTAGCCTGGTGTTATACAGTGGGACAGAATATTATGTGAAACTCAGGTGATTCACTGGGTTCCTCTTGGCACTCCCTCGGTTCTCCCTTGTTCATTTACTTCATTGTAAATGAACAGATACAACAATCCCAGTCTGAGAAAGGCATGATATCCAGGGGCTCAGAAGACTTGAGCATGAGAATCTTATTTGGGCGACCAGGTAAGCCATGGAAGCCGGCAGAGGTGATAGCTGAGGGTGAGAGAACCTAGGACGGAAAGTGGAGGAGGGAGATGATGAGGATCACTTATGGCCCTGAGACCAACTGCAGCAATGCGGGCTGTAGTTCCTCCTGCTACTCTTCCTCTATGTTAGCCCTTTTCTTGTTTAGAAAAAAAAAAGTGCAATTTGTAGTTAACGTCAATTTAACATCACACATAGGAATGCTACATTTTCTAGGATTTGATATTTTCAGTAACTGAGAATTACTATATTTTGTAAATGGAAATACTACTACTAAAAAACAGAATGCTATAAATGGAATGATGTCATTTGTTTCCAAAGACTATTGATATACTAGAGCGATGCGAAAATAATAATAAAAGCAAGATATTTCGTGGCAATCTTTGGGGGTAAGGTTAACATTGTAATCTGGGAGTTATCTCGGGATAAACGCTGCAGCCACAAGTGCCACCAGCAAGTATTCTTGGGGCAAACGGGAAATGGGTTAGTTTACTCAGGCTGCCGTAATAAAATACCATAGACTGGGTGGCTTAAATAACAAAAATTTATTTTCTCATGGTTCTGGAAGCTGGAAGTCCAAGGTCAAGATGTCAGCAGGTTTGGTTTCTTCGGAGGCTTCTCTCTTCAGATTGTAGATGGCCGCCTTTGTGCTGTGTCCTTACATGGCCTTTCCTCTGTGCACACGTATGTCTGTGTCCAAACTTCCTTTTCTTATAAAGACATGAGTCATATTGAGCCCACACTAAAAATCTCATTTTAACGTAATTACCCCTTTAAAGATCTTATCTAGAAAAGCTGCTATATTCTGAGGTACTGAGAGTTAAAGCTTTAAGACATGAATTTTTTGGGGGGGAGGAGGGGATACAATTCAGCCCATAACAGTCTCTTATCTTATGAGCTTTTCCTCAAGAAGAGAGACCCAATAGAATCCTTGAGGAATTGCCCCCTAAATGTATATATAGGTGGATTTGAGCAGCACACAGGGAAGACGGAAGACTGCAGTAGACACAAAGATGCATTATTTAAATCCTTTTTCGGTTGTGGGGAGAGCGGTTGGCAGAAAGCTTCCAGAGGTGGGCTCCTTCAAGGTCAGCCTCAGCTATAGAGAGCTATGTTGTCGGAGGTTAAACCCTTATTGGACAGCCTGTATCTGGTGACTGAGCAAAGCAGGGATATAAAAGCTTGGTCACTTTGACCTGACATAGGCAATTATGGCCAGCAATATTTGCTCTAGATCTCCCTATTGGGTTGGCTAAAGGCTTATTGAGGCTGCATTTCAATGTGACTTTTCCCTCTGCCCAATCCTACTTCTTCCCATTGAATCCCAGTAAACATTTGTACCTTAAATTCCATCTTAAGTGTCTGCTTCTGGAGAACCCAGCTGGTGATATCTTGCTTCTCATCTTTTAATATACTAGTTGTATTACAATTCCAGGCCTTACTACCATTTCAGGAAATATTAGTTTGGCAAATATCACAATAGAAGATTTACGGAGAGTAAAATAAGTATAGTGAACTTTTTAGCTTGTTGCTTCTGCCCTTCTTTAAGCCTGTCAGCTAGTACCATTGACTTGGCCCCGGTTAGGATTCTGGTCCCAATCTTCCCTTAAACAATTTCTCGTACTCAAGATCTAAAAACTAGGTTCTCATATTTATTTATTACTAAGCACTACCTTGTATCTTATTCCCAGTAACTACTCAGTCTTGTGCCCCCTATGGTTTGTTTGTTCCATTTTTCCTTCTGGCTTTGGAGTACATACATGTGGACTTGCTTATCTCTCATGAAACTCTACATTTTAAAAGAATAATGATATTTCTCAGTCAGAGTACAGTTCATTAAAAGGTGCCATTTTTCAAACCTGAGCTTTAATGACTTGAGGCTTATTCTGAAGATCCCTGGTACTGGCATCCTTTCCTTCCTATAAACATCTGTGTGTTTTCCACCCTCCAGGCTGTGGTTGCCGGATGCTGCCCAGAAACCTCTGGGTTAAGGCGATGTCAGACCTTTGCCATGTACCAGATAATTAGCTTACTTTTCCCGTTTTTCAGGAGAAATAAGAAAGAGTACTATA
>NW_011889001.1:2597113-2640158 GCF_000151845.1 Pteropus vampyrus | reverse complement strand
CATTAAGCACTGAGTATTTATCTTGATTAATTCTAAGTCCATTCTGCTAGTTATTGGTATTACCCATAAGTAAGAACCTTTGTCATCCTGAATCCTATGCAGAAAATTGAATAGAGCTCAGTCAGTTTCTGGCCAGCACATGGGCCACTTCTCAATCTGCAGTAGAATGATGCTCTGAAACAACCTTCTTGCTCAAACCATCAGCTAAAGTGCCCTTTACAGTAAGACCACCAGGCCACCGTTCTGCCTGCCTCACAGACACATTGGGGTCAAAACATTGGCCCAAAGGGTTGGCTTGAACCATCTCGGGATTGTCTCAGCTGTTGTCCACATATTCAGGGAAAGCCTGAAGGATGAAGAGATGTCCTCAGACATAGCACATGCCCAATGGCCTCTTGACGATCTGGAGTGCCTCTGACAAAGTTGCCCCTAGGTAACTCCCTGGAGAAGCTTATCTTCCATAAATGCATCAAGACTCCATAAACGACCTTCTGGGTAACTGCTTCTACTTATTAGTTTTGCCTAGTCACAAACACATATCCAAATCCTTGAGAAATTATGCTATTTGCCTACAAAACCAAAACAAATCAAATACTCATCACATCTTCTGTTAATGTATTTGACATAAATTTCATTTAAGCGGATCAAGGGTGTGATCACATAGCGGTTTGATAGCAGCCATTTGTGCTCACTGCTCACTTATGCTCTGGGTTTATTACTGATATTATTCTGTACAAAAAAATGAAACTTCCCATGTTGAGAAATTAACTTGGTCTTAATGAAGAAAGTCTAGAGGTCACAAAAATGGTGCAATTAATTCAGCACTTCTGTCTCCAAGTGACTGTGTTGCAACAAATTATGAAGTGTAATTATAGTTATAGAACATCAGAGCATTTGGCAAATTCAGTTAATTCTGTTGAGACAAATCATTCAGAATTGGCTTTGGCTTTAGATTGAATTATTTGCATTTTTATTTGGTGCTTTGCCATTGCATGTACACATGTGAGGAAGCTTCAGGGGCAGGATTTTGGTGGAGTGCCAAATCCAAGAGGGAAAGAAGAACAGCTATGAATATAGGCTCGGTTTCTTGAACTCACTTGAAAAATATTGCTTTGGAGATAACTCTGCTAAAACCCAGTATATTGCACCTCTGCTTCAGTTTATAACTCAGATTAACATATGCGGTTGCTTTGATGATTAGGAATGAACAAGATGAAACATTGATGCACAAGGGGTCCAGTGTTGGGTGAAGAACATGGACTCTAAGAGGACCTGTCCTGCTCCCTGAATCTCTGGGAGATTCTCTCTATGTCATTTTTCTGTGTGGAAGAGCTGACTGTAGGAATCACAGAACAGAGTTGACCAGACCAGATAAAATACCTTGGGGGAAGAACATGCAGTACTTAGAGGAAATGTGTCAAACAATTGATCTGCCTCCAGACTGTGGGGAAGGAAACTGCCGAATGCATGCCTGGAAGAATTAGATAGCTCACTGGGAGCAGTTATTCCTCTTTCTCTTTCTTTCTTCCATCTTCCCTTCCTCTCCATCGCCTTATCCTCTGTTTCTCTCCCTTTTTCCTCTTTCCCTCCTTCCTTCCTTTCTTGTCTAAATGGTGGGAGCTATCTAATCAAAGACAAATAGGAAGAAAGAAGCCATTTTTGGAGCAGGGGCAAGTCAGGCAATATGTTTGGATAAAAGAAAAGGATGAGGTTAGGAGCAAAATCATAATTTGCCTGTGTACACATGCAAATGGCATTGTGATCACACCCTTGATCCGCTTAAAGTTCTGAAGGACAGTAGCAGGCCTGGTACATTCTAAAGCAAGAAATTGATGTGATAAGGACAGTATTGAGAAGGACATTTCAGTAGTGAATGGAGCTAACTGGGGCACAAGCTAATATTTCTTTATCAAGAAAAAGAGCCATCCTTCTGTACCAGTTCCAGGTCATAGAATCTGCATGTATCCCAATTAACTGAAGAATTGATGGTAGACAGCAGGAATTCACTCTGGAAGACTTGAAGATGCTTCTAAAAGACACACATGGTTATTTTCTGTCTGTATCTGACTAAAGGCATCTTTCCAGGAGATCTAGGTCCTCCTTCGGGGCTCAGTTGGAGCGCCTCCTCCTCAGGGAAGTCCCTGTCCTGCTCCATTCAGGTGTTTTCCTCAGTCATCATTTATATCACACTACTCTTTTCATCTGGCCACACTGAATCCTGTCTTCCCTGCCCCCATATTCCTCCAGTCCTGTTTCCTTTTAAAGGTAGGTACTAAGTCTTTAACTCTCCAATCGATGGCCCCAGTGCAGTGCAGTGCAGTGCAGTGCACAGAGATGACTATAGACTGCCTGAGCCTCCATAACTCTGGGTAATCAGGTGGGATCTGCAGATATCATTCCATACCCTTATGCAAAAACATTTAGATGTGCTTTCAAATATGTCTTGCCCTAAGAAGAGGCCAGACTGTGAAAAGTCACATTCAAAGGAATTGGATTAGAGTGTTTTTAGTTCTGACATTCTGTGATCTAAGTGCTAAACTCCCTGGAAGGAAGAGGAGGTAAGGTTAATGAGGCTGTTTGCTAGAGTTATCTAGGGGAGTTAAGGGCTGAAGGAAACCTGTTACTCCAATCCTCTCTAACCCGCCCGCATGGGTCAATCTAATTAAACAGTCTTAATATCAGAATATTTAAACCAAACCAAACCAAACCAAACCAAACCAAACCAAACCAAATCAAACCAAACCAAACCAAACCAAACCAAACCGAACCAAAATAAGGTAGTTTTGTTGGTGCAGCAAAGACACTGATCTGTACACTCTCTAATCTCCCTAGATTTTGTCCAGGATGGCTGTGGCTGGTGACAGACATGATGGTGAGGACCTCAAAGAGTAGGTATTGACAACTGCTGGACTTACCATCTTCAGAGACTTCAGCACATGTTCCAGTTAAGGAGGAGGCAGGAGGCAAGATGCATCCTTCATTTGCACAGAGGCATGAAATGCGTTTTATTCCCTGCCTGCCATTTCTTAGTAAAAAGACACCTTCCCTCCTTCCTCACTTTGTATTGGAGCCCATTAATTAGAACAAGCTTTATTTAGCAAGCTTAGAATTCCTTCTTTTCTGCCTCTCTTCTCCAACTACACCTCTCTTGGCTTCTAAAAGCAAGGACAGGTCACTTGCTTTTGTCATGAACATTTGGATTAAATGTTCTGACAAATACATATGTGCGTACACAAAAGCATGAAAGCCCATTTTTAATCGGAAGTGTTTTGTTTTCCATGGGTTTTTAACTTTAAATGGAGCTCACACTCCCCCTCTCAAGCTAGGCTTTCAGGCTGCTTGAGTTTTCTGTGTCCATGCTTTCATGGTGTGGTATAATAGCTTTTGTTTCAGAAGTACAAGGCAAGAGGACCCTGAATGCCAGAGGTCTGCATTATATCCATAACGGTAGATTTGGATGGCAAAGCAGAGGTTGGAGGAAGGTGAGAGTGAGCGTTTTCCATTGGTGAGCCCGAGTCCTTCTAGCAACATGAGCACAATGGACACCATTCTGAGCATAGAACAGGTTCTGGCGGCAGAGGCAGTGACACATTCACTCCACATCCCACACAATGGGCCCTGTGCTGCAACCTTGCCCAATACGATGGCACCTGCTTCTCCAGGTAATTGTTACAGAACAACAACAAAAAAAACCGTTGTCTTTTGTGTATCCACTGAGGCTTATGTGTTAATATTTCTTTAAAAAATATTAAATTTTGTTTTCTCATTCTTTTTTTTATTCCTCTCTTTAAAGGGAATAAACTAAAGTGAATTTCAGCCTTGGTTCCAGAATTAGGAAATCTAATGGAGAACTTGAAATGGTTGGTAAGAAAAGAAGGGTGTGGATGGAGGTAACAAATTGAAGAAGCTCTCAGTTACTGCCTCTCTTTAATCATATTATTAGTGAGAAAGGGGGAAATGTAGGTGAGGTCACTGTCTCAGGCTTGGAACCCATGAAGAGTGGTGACCAATAAGAGCTTGTGCTTCTAGGTCAACATAATGAATTGTTAATGGCTCAAGGCAGGACCCAACTGGAATAGTTGCTCCTCTACTCATTTAAGCATCTAAGCCCCCAAATCCTCATTCCCCTTAGAGATGCTTCGTTGCTATGGAGACAGATGCAAATCTGTGTAAGTATCAGTATTTACAGAAATTCCAATGCCTTCATGCTTACTTAAATATATTAATTCAAATTTTAATTGTTTATTTTAAATTTTGTATTCACTTATAATCTGTTGTCTTTTAGATTGTATTCAGTCAGGCAGCAGTACAAAGCTCCCTGATATGTTTTGAAACCAGTTTTTTTTTTTTTTTCTGGAAGGTGACCCCGTTGGGGTAGTTCTTGGTTCATTGGGCACAACTGATCTATGGCCATGTAACCAACATGAAGAAAACACTTTATCTAGACCCATTGCAATAAGGTCTAACAAACACTATAGTTTTTCGATTAGTGGGTTACTCAATGGGTCTCCCCAAATTTCAAGCTCATCTCCTATCCTACCTTTTCTAAGGAAACTTCTTAACTTCTCTAGCCCATGTTGTGCTGATATCTTTTTTAGGATTCTACTCATAGGTAATAAAAAAATGGCAACTATTATTCCCCGAAGTGAAGAAACGTGAAGGACTAATAAAAAAAAAGAATTAAAGTAAAGGCTAAATTAGTCAGTACCAGAATTCTTTACTTTCCTTATTGCCTCAAAGAGATTTTGCCAAAGCCTTAGATCTGTATCTACAAAATTATCTTAGATCTAATCTGATTAATTCTGGTCACAGTCAGGCCAACTTGTCCTAGTGTAGCTGCTCAAAAGTGAGATAACTAAACAATTTTTAAAGATTAAGTTGTTCAAATTTCATCCAGGGTCCTGGGTAATTTTGGTAGCATTCTCAAGTTTAAGAGAGCATGCCCAGAACTGAAGAGGCTGTTATTTCCTCCTTGATGATGCTTCACTGGGAAGTGGGAAGTTGTGTGATAAGGCCTTCGTTAGAGTCTCCAGGTCTGAAAAGACTGGCTTTGGCCATAACCATAATTAACTGAGAGATTGTCATGGTTTTCTCCTCAGTTATTTTTTAAAAAGAAAAAAGATAACTTGTTAAAATAGATAATTACAGCAACAATATATAGTATATTGAAACAGGCTTCCTTTCTGAGGTTATTCTGTGATCATTAAAAAAAGGAATACAGTGTTGCAGTGAAGAAGGGACTCCTGGAGTCAGACCGAATCCTAGCTCCAACTCTCAGTAGCTGTGTGACCTGAGGCAAGTTAGTTATCATCCCAAGGCCTATGTTTCCTGTCTGTAAAATGGGGATAATGGTAATATCTACCTAAGGGAGAGTTGTGGAACCAAATGTGAAGCACTTAAAAGAGTGCCTTCCACCCAGTAAGCCTCAATATCCCTTAACTGTTGCTAATGCAGATCAGCTAGACATAATAAACACTAAATGAGTCTTCTCATCGTTTGTTACTGTGGTTGGCAGTTTTCTTTTACCCAAATCACTGGTTAGCAACATAAAGACTCAACCTAGTTGATCCTGTAGCCACCCTGTGGCCAGGAAGGCTGGCAGCACCCTTTTATGTCCTTGCTTTGCATCCCATGTTGACCAGTCTAGTCCACCAGGACTTGAACTACTTATTTTCATGACTGCTTTTTACAGAGGTAAATGTCTCAGTCTCTTTCTTCATGAGCTGCTTTTTTCGTTCTTTGTTAATATGTTATTTTAATAACAAAGCTTTGTTTTTATGTTAAACATTTTATTGTTGTCCTTAATCACAGATTTGACTCAGGAGTAAAAAAAAAAAAAGTCAGATCAAATATCTGATGGCATAATGATTTATAAACATTTTTATTATGATAATGTTTTGGCTAATACAAATAGTTTCCTTTATTGAATTAGTTTGAACTTAAGGATTCTGGTCAAAGACAGAATTCCTATCCATTCTCTGCCCCAAGGGAATATGCAATACTACTACTACTACTACTACTACTACTACTACTACTACTAAAAAACCTGGATATAAGTGCATATTTATAAGAAATATAGAAAGATACACATTGATTTTAATGAAACATCAAAGCAAAGCATAAATTGTAGTGAAGACTGTATATATAAGCAAAGGGCAATTTAGGAGGTGGGAGTGAGGGAAAGTGATAGAACAAATATGACAGAAATGGATGAGAGTCTGTGGGTGAGACTAAATTTGTGGAGCTCTGTCAGAAATGGAAAAGAGGTTGCTTGAAGGACACAAAGGAATGATGTGCAAAGAGAGAATGTTCCAAGAAAACACTTTGGACCAAAAGTATAGAGATGTTCCAGTTCTTCCATACACTTGATTCGAGCTGTGACTATAGACGATGTCACCAAAGTTAATTACCTGGCAATTCCTGGCTATGAAATCCTTCTTACCTCTACTATAAAAGCAGAATTAAAAGGATCAGTTATAGATCTAAATAAGAAGTTTCAGTCATTTGTAGGACCATTCCTGGAAGATCCTGGTAAATCTGACTGTAACAGCACAGTGACAAAGATGCAAATAAAACTATCTTTCTATGTAGTAGTTATACCTTTACACACTATTTACATCTTTGTTCCCTTAAGTTCCCTCATCTTAAGCTGAGAATAACAGTAGCAACTACCTCTCAAAGTTATCGAGAGGATGGCTGCAGAGCTCATAGCTCAGTGTCTGATCTATAGGAAGGCTCAATAAGTAGTCATCACCATCATCCTCTTCATAATCTTCTTCATCATCACAATTATTATCAAATGGAATTATCAACTGAACTGATTGTACTATCTCCATAACATAATACATTACATATCATTCAGCATCAATCTATTCAATCTAGAACTCCTCACCCTCTCACCTGGTACTTTGCCGTTCCTCTACCCTGCCAAGCGAAAACAACGTCCTGGTGGTAAACATTTCTATCTCAAATCTTTCAACTTACTTTTCCTTTTAAAACCAATACAGTAGGCTCACATTTGAAACTAAACTATTGTCAGATAAATTTTGAAAAAACTTTAGACACTGAGCATTGGTCAAAAATGGACCTGTGTATCAGCTTTAGCCAACTGAACCATCTTTTATCCAAAAGGTTGATTAGTTGATAAGATATACATCATCTTGGCTTCCAAGTCCTAGAGGCCATCAAAGTTATCCTGATGTTAAAGATATCACTATTTTAATGATCCCTGCTGAAGAGTATTAAAAAAAAAAAAGCTGTGCTTTCAGGCTTTAAGACTTATTGCTTGTATTTTCACAGCTTTCTTAAAGTAAAAAGGGGTGTTGTGGAAAATGATAAAATTTATCATTTATAGCGAAATATTAATGTAGCAGCAGGAGATTCGATGAGGCCATCTATCTATGAGCATTCAGACTTCAAAGGAAGCATAAACATGAAATTAATGGTTTGTCTAGTATAAGAGACAAATAAATGCAAATGTGGGCTCATTAATATCAAGTGGATGACTTCTTGGTTTATGGGGTTTGGATTGATTTTGTCAAAGGCCAATGGATTTATTTTTAAAAGTCTTTGAAATTTAGCATCCATACACCCATTATTGAGAGAAATAAAACTCCCAGCACTCCTGGACAGCCTCTCTTCCTCCTCCTCTACCCCTCCTCCTTTCTAGATGTTGCTTTACTGAGATAAAGTTCTTACATTAGGACTTACTTTCACACTGAAATATGTCCCTTGTAGGAAATGCTATAAACGTCAGCATTTTCCGCAGCATTAGTTTATGGGCAGAGTGAATTTTAATGGCATCATAATCTTGTGGCAATCAATTGCGGTACATGGAAAAAAAGCTCTGGGGGTGCCCATTAAATGGGCTTTGCATCACTTTTAATGCTCCAAAATCTTGAAGTCTCTCCCCATCTTCCCTGTTTGTTTACAGACAAAATAGTTTTTCTCTTTCTCCGCCTGTTTTAGGCCGAAGTGGAGTTAGACACGTTTATTTACTATTTAATTCTCTGACAAGGAGGGGTGAAAAAAAAAATCGCTTTTTCTTTTTCATTTGAACAAGGTCATGAGTCTGTTGGCTTTAATACAAGATAGAAAACCAAAGCAAGAGATTTGGGGAACTGTTAGTTCATTCTCAATTGTCAAGTGCCTTTGCCATGGTCAAAATCTAGCTTTTGTGACTGTCAAGTTATCCCGAGTGGAGTGGTCCAGATACTGTAAAGGGAACCCATGCACAGTGGCTTCTACCGTTTCTGAGCTTATGCTTTATGTCTATATTCATTTCTACTTCCAACTCCAACATGATCTCCATATTTATTTCTATATATCATATACCTGAATGTTGAGCATAGATAGCGTATGGGTTATCAAAATTATTTAAAGTGAGTTTTCCATTTCCATTCCTTTTTTTGCTTAGTTTTTCACCTTCAAGAGATGACAATGATTTTTTCCCCAAATTAACTGTATTTGTATTTAACAATTTTGCGACATTTCAGTATCTCTGACCCCTCTTGAGGATTTATGTGCACCGCATATCTGAAAGTGAGGGAATGACATTACCTTCTGAGAGTTAAATTGTAAATTCAACACATGATGAACTAGAACGAAGATATGCAAGCTAACCATAAAGAAGAGAAGGCCCTGAGGCTAGCAGAATTAACTACAACTGATTTAGTTCACTCACCAATTAATAAGGAACAAATGTGACAATTAGGTGGTTAGATACAGAAGTGGAGAAAAAGGAAAATCACACAAATGTTGGTGTTTCTATTCCAGTTCCATCTATGGGATGTAAGAGACCATTCCCACAGTGGAATCAGGGTACATTAGCTAGGGTCATTTGTGAAGGCCACTCTTTAGAACATCTCCTCATGCCCAAATCCCCTTGTCTGAGAATCTTTTTCAGTCACCTTTAAGCATGGGCTTGGCCAGAGTCGAGTACACCAGGGGAGAGCCTCTGACCCACGTTTAGCTATTCGCAATTTGGCTCCTGCAAATTTGGATGGTGACCCTAAATAGTCTCAACTGACCTCTTGAGTTGAGGACATTCAATTCAGTAGCCTTGAGGTGATTATGTTTGGTCATGAGCATCCTCAAGCAGTTAAAATAAGTCAGCAGAAAAAAGATGAGAAAAAGATATGGAATGAGAAATAGAGACACTGGGGAAAAGAAATAGATGATGGGATAGGGCTTGAGATTCTGAGGCTTTCTAGTTTCTGGTTTGGTCTCCAATGAAGCCAGGTTGTACTATCTGCTTCAGGGAAACCCTGATTCCTTAATTTCCCTGGTTTTAGGGAAAAAAAATGGAAATTAGAGAGTGAGCTATCACTCATTACGTCACTTTCACACTATTGCAACACACTGCAGTGTAAGAGTGGACAGCTAAGCAATGTAAAGATAATCCTATATGATTTTAATTTAATCAGAAATGTTGGTTGAAGATGTGGCTAACAATGGAAGCATAAGCAAACAAGAAAATGGCTGAGCCAACCCTTCTCTTGCTTCCTCGAATGAGTACTTCATCAGTCACTGTATGAGGTAAAAAGAATGAAAGTCTAATCAAGTATGAAAGGAAGGGGAACACATACAAGTTCCAAATTCTAAAGACTATTAGAAATATGAGTTATATCCATTATCATTAACAAGACATAAAAATTAGCAAGATGTAAAATCCAGATATTTAGAGCATGAGGGTATGCCTCTATAATTTTTTTTTCCAAAAAAGTTGAAAGTGGTTTTCAACAATATTTAAAATTTGCAATATTCTATTCACCCCTTAACCTTTTAAAAATAAACAATAAAAAAAATGAATAGAAGCATCTTAAATTTCTTAAGAGTGAATACAAAAAAGCCAAGTATCATTGGAACAACACTTAATTCTCCCCACATGGGAAAAAAAAATTAATACAATATAATGACAAACTAAAGCATATTCCTTTCCTTTGTCAACAAATATAATTGGAGACACACATACACACACACAAAATTGCTGAAGATTCGACTAAATGGATATTGAAAACATTCAGTGGGGATTATTTTCTATATAGTTGGATGAAAATACAGATGTTTCGTATATGACCTCAGTTGATGGTATTGACAGCAAGAGACAGGTGCATGAATGTTCACAACATTTATCAAAATAGCCCCAAACTGTAAATAAGCCAAAATAATAAATTGTAAAGTATTTTTGTACATAGGAATATCATACAGCAATAAAAGTTACTGAACCACACACAGTATATTGGCAATTGATTTTTAACAAAGTGGTCAAGACACTTAAATGAAGAAAAGATAGGTTTCCCCACAAATAGTGCTAGAACAATTGGATATCTGTATGCAAAAATATAAACCTCAACCCATACCTCGTACCGTATATAAAAATTCATTCAAATTAGATTATGGTAAAAGTAAAACCAAAAACTATGCCACTTCTATAAGAAAATATAGGAGAAACTCTTAGTGATTTTTGGCTAGGCAAAAATTTTGTGATAGGACCCAAAAAGCAGGAACCATCAAAGATTCCACTTCTCCAACCCCTCAGGTATTGTTCCACTGAAACAACCTCCAGGAAGGAATGAGAGGACCTGTTTCCCCATGGCCTTGACAACAAAGTACATTCCCAAACTGTTTCTTTTTCCTCTGTGCCTCTCAGGTAGGTGAGGAGAGTAGCTCAATGTTGCCTTTCTTTGTATTTCTTTAATTTGAGCGAGATTGATTTCCTTTCTTACACTTAATATTTCTTTTCCGGTGAACCATCTATTCAATCTTTGTGCTTACTTTTCTTCTGGGATGTTTCTCTTCTAATTTTTCTAGGACTTCTTTATGTATTTGGAAAATTAGTTCTTTGTCTGAAATATGAAGTATAACTATTTCTTCTAATTTTCGGAGATATTTTTACTCATTTTATGAAAAACGGTTTTATTCATTCATTCATAGTAATGCAATAAGTGAACCCAACACAAATCTAGAATTCTAATAATCTGTATCTACTTAAGTGCTCTCCTGCAGCCTGTTCCCTTCTTCTTCTCCATGTATTCCCCCTGCCACAGATGTAACCATCGTTCTGAATACTGAGCTTAGCATTCCCTTTGCTTTTAATATATTTTTATATAATATGTTTTACAAAAGTGTATATATTTTAAATTGTTTTCAGCTTAAGAAAATATGTTATATGTAATCTCGTGGGTCTTATTATTTTCACTTAATGTTATATTGCTAAGGTTCATCCATATTTTGGCATGTAGCTAGAATTTGTTCATTTGGACAACTATATAATATTTCTTTGTGTGACTAAACCACAGTTTACTCATACAGTTTCTGATCATTTCTGAACATGTCTTCTAGTGCACATGAGCAAGAATTTCTCTTGAATATATATATCTATGAGTGAAATTTCTAGGCAAAAATATGAGTATCTCACTATATACAATAATCCAAACAGTTTCCTAAAGTAGAGTGTGAGATTTCTTACTGATCCTCATCCTCTCCAATACTTGCTCACACTTTTTAATTTTTGCTAACTTAAAAGGTATGAAATGGTATTTTACTGTGGTTTTCTTTCTTTTTCTGCATATAAGAATCAATTTATTGCAAAATAATACAGATAAATTTAAAATCTGTTTACGTACACTGATACTTTGTCATATGGAGTTCAAGTCTATGAGACTGGTTGCTCTGTACCTTGATCAAACGATTTACACATAGATCAGAAAACTTTGTACTGAAACAATTGAGTATGCATGGTGATTCCATAAGGTGCCCCTTTCATGTCTAGAACACTCTGCTATATTGTTTTTAAGAAATATCACAGAGTCGGCTTGCGACATTCATCAGCACTTACTCCCTCCATGGTTTTCTACATATTTATGTATTGTTTCCATTTTCAAATTGAGCAGATAATTTTACTAATTAAATTAAATTATTTTAGTAATTAAAACACCCATGTATATATATAATTCTTCGATAAATTGTTCCATACTGTTAATTAGATGGAGCATTTGCCAATGGCTCAGCCTGTCAAAATAGAGCAGAAAATTCATTTGGTTAATTCTGGTTGATTTTATAGCTATATCTAGATCATGGATATTACCTGAAAGTTATAGACTATTATAACTGCAGAGATCGTTGATTTATTATACAATATAATACATTATCTTGCTCAGGAGGTTTTGGAAGAACTTCGACATAAGTATTTCTAATTCAAGAAGCTTCTTTTTATGTCTGTTAATTTGATGATACCTTTCAACTAAATGTGAAAACCCCAAGTTTAAACTTACTTTCTATGTGGCATTATGGACTTTTATTTAAGGCTTCATGTGTTTAGAGCCATGTATTAAATGGGAACAAGTGGAGAAAGTGCTAGAAATGGCCTCTCTTCTTACAGATCCTGATTGGAATAATGGAAGAGTCACAAGGGAAGCCATTGAGGCACATTTATGGAGTGATCTATTAACAACCATGAAATAATTTGGTAAAAATTAAAAAGTTCTGATGTGATAAGAAATGAAGGTGTGGTCAGGGTGGTGTGTAGCTTTCTGTAGAAGATAAAATTTGAACTCAGATTTTGAGGAGGTCATTTTTTTTTAGACACTATAATTTTTATAGTGAATAGAACATATAAATTTTAGGTGAAAACAATATTCCATCCTCAGGGAAAACTAACATTTACTTTGATTTGTTTTCTTCTTAAGATTATAGGGATAAGAGAACTATAACATTGAATATCTTTCATTTTGCCCATCTGAAGCCAGCACTGACTGACTGAGTGGTTCTTCCAAAACAACATTTCCTGGTATTCTGTCATCTCTCTTGGAATTAAGTGGTATTTCCAACCAAAGTATATTTTCTGCCCTTCCTGCAGCTACACCTAGTTTTTAGGTGAGTTCATCTTGCAGTCAGCTTCATGTGCATTTGCAATTTGTATGAATCAAGAATGTTAATGAAAGAACTTGAGAAGGTTAAGATCTGAGGGCATTTTTGCTTAATTTGCTCTTTATCATAAATTTTTCTTTATTTGTTTGTGTACCTCTATGCCTCTTACTTATCAGCTTTTGAGGTGCCACACAAAAGGTTTTGAAGTTCTTCCAAAACCTCTTGAGCAGGATTTATATAATAATAAATCAACACTCTCTGCAGTTACACAAGATGGAGTGGAACTGAACCTCGAAGCTACACAGTGCCAGAAGTCGACAAGATGGTGTAGAATTTCACTTAGTTGAAGACACATGTCTTTAGATAGTTTAACATCTCTGAAATCAGGATGGCATTTTAGTTTAGAAGGAAGAAGGGCTGTTCCAAAGAGAATCTGCTCATCACCTGGGGCATTGCCAACCTTTAAATTCTTTGCTTGAGGTTTTTGAGACCACATTGATGGTGAGAATTTACTCTTTTTATTTTTAAATATTTCTTTATTTTTAAATTTATGTATCATTAGTATAAATATTTTATTGGTTATATTAGTTTCAGGTGTACAACATAGTGATTTGACCTTTTTATACCTTACAGTGTGATCACCCCACTAATTCTAGTAATCATTTGTCAACATGCAAACATCACAATATTATTGATTATATTCTCCATTTTTTTTCAGCCATCCCCCAGCCCCTCCCTTCTGGCAACCATCCCTTTGGTCTCTGTTTCTATAAGTCTGTTTTTGTTTTGTTTCTTGTTCATTTATGTTTTTTTTCATATTCCACATGTAAGTGAAATCATATTTGTCTTCCTCTGTCTGACTTATTCCACTTAGCATAATACCCTTTAGGTCCATCCATGTTGTTGCAAATGGCAAGATTTCATTCTTTTTTATTGCTGTGTAATATTTCATTTCTTTTTAATCTATTCATCTATTGATGGACACCTAGGTTGCTTTCATATCTTGACTATTATAAAAAATGCTTCAATGAATATAGCAGTGCATATAATATTTTTAAATTAAATGTTTTGATTTTTAAATTAATTAATTTTAAATTAATGTTTTGATTTTCTTTGGATAAATCCCCAAAAGTGGAATTGTTGGGTTAAAAGATGGATCTATTTTTAGTTTTTTTGAGGAATCCATACTGTTTTCCATAGTGGCTGCATCTGCAAAAAAAATAAACTACTGAATGGGAGAATATGTTCGCATATATCCAATAAGGGGTTGATGTTTGAAATATACGAGGAACTCATACAACTCAATAACAAAATAGTAAACAATCTGAAAAAAAAATGGGCAGCAAATATGAAGAGACATTCTCCAAAGAAGACGTACAGATGGCTAACAGACATATGAAAAGATGCTTGACATCACTAATCACCAGGGAAATGCAAATCAAAACCACAATGAGATACCACCTGACGCCAATCAGAATGGCTACTGTCAACAAGTCAACAAATAACATGTAATGGTGAGGACGTGGAGAAAAGGGAACCCTTGTGCACTGCTGATAGTGAGAATTTAGACTGCCAACTTGCTTGAGTGCTAGTTTATGATTTAAATTTCAAGAAATGTTTTTTTTTTCTTTCTTCACCCAGCACGAATATTAAGAAAGGCAAGTATATTTCTTGTTTAGTCCTGCATTGAGAGCATAGCCCTTTCATATCTCAGCTTTATACCCCATTGTAGGCATCTTTATTTCTCTCTTAATGATTCATAAAACAATGGTTTATGTGTTGGGAATTGTGGAACCCACAGAAGATGAAGACTTGAACGTGGGCATTTCCATAAGAATAAACCAACTAATTCTGTCTTTCTCACAAAGAAAGTGATTTTAAGGAGCCATCCTCATTTATAGAGCTTTTTGCCCCATGATACCTTAACTATGAACTTGACATCTGAAATAAATAAGGAGTTGTTGAATCTTTCGCTTTCTTGATGAAATGTAAAAGGAAACAAATTTGACTTTAGAGAAATAGTGCTTTCAATTTTTAAAGAATATTTGACTTTTTTTTTTCTGTGATTGACTTTTTTTCCCGTGTTTTCTGAATTTATTAGTCTCTTTAATTACATTCAAAAGAAAACGTCTTGTTGACTCTCAAATTACCAGCAAGCACATTAGCTGGTTTTGTCTCTTTGACTTAGCAGCATGGTTCTGAGCTCTCAGTTCCTGACTGAGATACAAAGTCTAACAGCAATGGAAATAGATTAGCTGTACCTGAGTTGAAGAAGTGGAAGGGAAGAGAATGGTCAGATTCAGAATAGAGCCAACAGGTTTTGCTGGTAGAATTAATAGGAAGGGAGAGAGAAATTGAGAAGCAGAGATGCCAGTAAAGATTTTGGGATGAGTAGCAATGGAGAGGAAGCAAGACTTTGGGGAGAAATAAAGAGTTCTGCTGAGTGGATGTCACTAATTTACATTACCATTTTGGAAAACTCAATCACATCGTCCCCCCCCAAAAAGATTCGGTATACATGGTGCTGCCTCCAGTAATGGGATAGTCACGTTTGTCAGACAGAACATGCCCCCTCAAGTCACTGGAAATAAGTGAAAAGCTAAGTAGAAGCACAGGCTCATTAGGGCTATCGAGGGGACATTGGTCTTTTTGATCTCAGTCTGCAGGCTAAGGAAAGGGTAAGTGAGCCTTCTTTTCATCTTTCCCATCACACTTTAAAGGGCTGCTATAATGTTCCCACCAACTGAATTATTTTCATTTCCAACTCTAATCAATTTGTGAATAAATATCCTTTGGAGATGTGAGCTGCTTTAAATGATGGCTGCCTTTCCACCTTTAATCTACGACACTACAGTTCTCTTGAGAGAAAATAGCTCCTTGTGTCTTTATTCCCTCTCTGAGTTCATATATGAAGCACACCTCCTTTTTTATTATTACATAATAATGGCTTTAGTAGGTGAATAAAAGGTTTCACAAATTTTGAAAAAATGAGAGGCTATTCACCCTTGCTACCTTTAATCTCCTGCATTCTCCTATTAATGAGTATAAATTATCAAAGCTATTTCTCAAAGTCTTTATGTAGTAGAATACCGGTGACGGATCATTCTCAGGAAGGGCTCTTTTTAAATACCATAATTAGTGGTATTATCTTTAATCTTTTGTGGTGTGAAAATCAAGGACAACATGAAATTTGATACAAGGTAAGAGACTGCTTACTTTGGTGAGTTTCAGGCCCTTTTAGATTAGTTTTTGAAATATATTCATGTCAACTTTCCAGGTTCGAATTGGGAAATTGAATCACTATGGTTACCTCACTTCCTTATCAAAATCCTAAAAGTATATTAAAATGCAAGAACAAAGAAAACAAAAATAAAAACAAACAAAAAATGCCTGTAGCAGCTGTGGGAAATGGTGCAGGGTACTGTATATAGACTAAAAACTGTGAGAAATAACTAAAAACCAGAAAACAGTTTAGACAAAACTAATGGAAAAGTCAATCCATACTTACAAAGTTTGTAAATCAGCTGCCTCTAGGCCTCAATCTCTAGCCTCTCTTGACAGGAATCTTGCTAAGTAAATGGTGGATTTTTCTTTTTCTTTTTTAAATTTATTTTTAATTTTTTAATTTTTCAATTACAGTTGATATTCAACGTTATTTTATATTCATTTCAAGTGAACAGCATAGTAGTTAGACATTTATGTAATTTAGGAAATGACTCCCCCCATTGGTCTAGTACCCACCTGGCATTATATATAGTTATTACAATATTATTGACTATATTCCCAATGCTGTACTTTACATCCTTGTGACTGTTTGTAATGGCCAATTTGTACTTCTTAATCCCTTCACCTTTTTCAACCATTCCCTCAACACCTCTCTCATCTGGCAGCTATCATTATTTACAATAGCCAAGAAATGGGAGATTTTTCTTACAGCCATTTCGACATTGTCTGTAGGTTCAAAGAAAGAAGGGGTAGGGCTATAGTTTATTTTAAATGTTACGACAATACAGCAAAACTAAGCAAAGCAAAACTGGAAAGAACAGTGAAATTCCTGAAGACCATTTTATTCCATGCATTGCCTTTGATACTTCTACCAGCAGTTAAGTCTTTAATAAGACTCAGGCAGGCATTTTTTAGATGCCACCAGCAGAAGTTAGGGGAATCTTCAGGAAGAGGATACAGGAAATGATCTTGGGAACTGTATCAAACCTGAATATGAGGTGGCTGACCACTATGAAGCCTCTGGCGTCTCTTGGGTCTGATGGCACCCAGGGCAAGTTACGACTTTTTTATAGGTGAATCTCCACAACCAGTGTCCTTGATTGAGAGGTGGCCTATGGACTTCTAGTTAACTCCAGGACATGAATCAGAAAGGGAAGCCTGTCTGAATTCTTGCCTTTCCCAATAATTCAAATGATAGCAAAATCCTCACAAATAATCTATGAAGATAGAAATATGAAAATTTGATTATACTGCAGGAGGTGGGTGACTATTGTCTGGAAAGGTTACTGACTTTTTAGAATGACAGAAACACTGTCTTGATTTGGTTTTTAGTTATGCGGGTGTATACATACAGGCACATTTATTGAGCTATGCATTTATTATATTCATTTTATGAATTAATAAACAAATAATGCATAAAATATAGAACATAATATTGGATAATGTAAGTGCTTTTTTTTAGAAAAATGCAAATTAACAAAATTTACCCAAGAAAGCATAAAATTCCCTGAAATAACACAAATAATAGAAGAAAAAGAGGGAATAAAAGATGTATCTCATATAGACTCATGCTAGATTTATTATTAGCTGGGTTTTAATAAAAATTTCAAAATCCAGACAATTTTTATAGTGTTTAAAGTTTTGTATTTCAGGTACTACATGAAGAGGGAGAGACACCTATCTCAGCCCAGCCTTAAAGCCATACCTAAGACACCAGGCACATGAGTTAAGCTAACGTTAGACACAGTGGAAGAATGACCCAGCAGACATCTGCCTGAATTCCTGGCCCACAAATTATAATATGATTGTTATTTTAAATTATTGAGTTTGGGGTAGTTTGTTATTCAACAATAGCTATCCAGAATAGCTATCATTAGTGGTTGTTAAAGTTGTGACTATAAATTTGATCACTGAGTGCAAAGATTTACTTCTAAAAGTGTCCTGGAGCAAAGCTGGTGCCTTATCCACAAGATAACCCTTCAAACATTGGAAGATAAGAATTATAATTTCCCCTTTCCCAAACAACTCCTGTTCCTTCTTTTCAAGGAAAAAAATCTCTTTAATTTTGTCTTGTTAGTAGTATTCCTTCTTTTTGGTTTCCCAAGATTTTTAAAAAATCCTATTTTACTATATGTTTTCATCATCCTTCTAAATTTCATGCCATTCATACATGAGTACTCAACCATGCATTTGTGTCACTTTTTTTTTTTTAACTAATTAAGCCCCCACCCCCTCTGTTTTTAAAGAAAACTCATTAGGCAAAACTGCCAATAAGATTTTTCAACAACAATGACAACAAAAACTAAACTTAATTTTCCACTAGAGGGTCTACAGTCACTTCCTTAAAACTTGTGCTCAATGGAAAAAGACAAACTCCCATCATCTTCAACTCAGAAAAGTGAGGAGACTATGAAATAACTGCATGGGGTCTTTGCCTAGTGATCCCACTGGCTCCTGTGAAAAGGGGCAGGAGCAGTTTCCCCAAAGGAGAGATAGGTACCCAGAAGAAGGACAGAGTACTCCAAAGGAGGGGAGGAATAATGAGTCACCAGAAACAAAAAAGTCCACTAGTTTCCCAAGCTATATTTGAATAGAAGCTTATAGAATCATAATTTTTTTCTGATATTACTTAGTTTCTCTTTCTCTCTCTTTTTTTTTTTTTGCCATCAAAGCCCTATAATATTTCATACTCAATGGCTCTTGCCTGAAATTAAATGAAACCTTTATTAATCAGGGAAAATATTACAAAGTCTATGGAAAACAGGATAACAAGGTGTTTTTATTTTAAAGAGCAAACAACTCAACATCCTGTTAGTGTAACCAGATGTGCCTTGGCTTTTGTTTTTGCATATTTATTATGTATCATTGTTCCCAGTGATCTTGTAAGAATCTGGCCAAGCTTTGAAAGGGGATGTCATACTGGCCTCGTTCCAAGGAAATTAATAATCTTATTTCAAGCTGCTCTTCCTTCTCTTAGCCATGAGCTTCTAGGCAAGGCCACTGGTGTTTCCCTCTCTATAAATTACAAGGTGGTTCAGGCCCCCAATATTTCTATTATAGAACATTCTGTCTTTCATTTAAAAATTGCCTCTTATGAGCATTATTCTCCGTTCTTAAAAGATTTCATTGTTTCACTACTATTCTACACTCCTATATTCAAGGTCGCTAGTTACTCTATTATTCAGGCAGGCAATCTTTTCATAATTTTTTTCTCCAATCAGTCTCAGTTCAAGGACTTACATTCTCAATATCCCCCATAAGTTTTTGCCATTTCTTCTCATGAAAACATTTCTTTCCTTTTCTTCAGCTTCCTTTTCTTCAGTACTTTCCACGTATTCAATTCTCCTAATGCATTGCTGTGTGAAGTGACGGCAAGCTTTGTTTTTACGGTAGGGTTTGGGGGGTAGGGGGATTTTTTTATTTCCTTAGAATCAGCAACAATTAACTAAAGTTTATTAACTGATTTTGGAAACGAACTGTTCTCGTCTAGTTTACATGGTTAGAGTTCTCAGCTTCCAAGGGGCAAGAAATAAAAGTTTTAAGCGTAGCAGAAACAGAGCATGGATCAAAGGGCAATGTTAACGAGCAGGAGTTTTGTAGTAAAAGTATAGAAAGCAAAAGAATCTTTTGAATCAAAGTACCAAAATAAAACCCAAAGTTCTAAAATAAAATTCTTGCTCAAACTAAAGGTGTATATGTTATATTGTTTCATTAAGAGACCATCCGTAGAAGGGGTCCCTAACACCCAGGCCGCGGACCAGTACCTGTCTTTGGCCTATTAGGAACCAGGCCACACTGCAGGACGTGAGGGGTGGGTGAGCAAGTGAAGCTTCATCTATATTTGCAGCTTCAGCTCCACCTCAGATCGTTAGGCATTAGATTTTCATAGGAGCACAGGTCCCTGGTGCCGAAAGTTTGGGGACCGCTGATCTGCAGTAACTACTAATGCCAGCCTATCATATATTGCTTTTAACCTTGAAAAACTTCAATTAAAACTCCATTTTTACAAAACCCAAGATCAGACAGCTGGTAAGAGATGGGTATGTTTAATTTCAAAGTCAGTTACCTTTGGAATTAAACAGTGTGGACTGTGTTGCCTCATAATACAGCACACAATGTGTGCAAAGCTGATCTTTAGGTCAGAAAGAAATCCTTGTTGGAAGCACTATTTTTAATGTAATAGATTAAGTATTTTATAAAAGAAATATTGGTGGATTGAACCTTTTTATTACCTATGAGAGCCATATCTAATTTTTCTTTGAATGAAAATCCAGATAGACACAATAGTTTGAAGTTAGGGAGGTCTCCAGAGGAAATACATAAAACAAAGACTTATCCTCCTCTGTGCTACCATCATTATCATGCCAATCCCAACAGATATTCATTATCATCAGGATAACAACCAGCCCCACTGCTCTTCCTAGCTATGTGAACTTGAAAAATTACTTAGCCTCTCCGAGCCTCATTTGCTGCATCTGTAAAATCGAGAGAAGAGATTGGATCAAGACGGCATACTAAACACATGTTTCAGTCTTCTTTTCTTACCCTAAAACCCTAGAAATGACAGAAAAATGATTTTGAAAACCCTTAACGTTCTGGAAAACAAGAAAAGGTGATGTTAACTGATCAGAAATTGCAAGGCATCGTTGAAAGTTGGAAAGCAGATGGAACTTGATAGAGAAACCACAGCCCCAAACACACTCAGACAAGGATGGTTGGAGGAGGTGGGAAGCTTCAAAGGGCTCAGAGGAAGCAGATACGAGGGCAGAAGGGAGTCCTGGGACAACTTCCAGGTCATAGGAGGAAGTCTCTACAGGAAGCGCAGCTGGGATGTTTGGCTCTCCTTCTAACCTCACCCCTTGCCTGTGACTTGCAGTGAATAGAAAGATCTGATGCCTGGGCCGGAGCAAAGAGTTCCAGACTGAGGGACAGAGAGGCATCAGAGGTGGCTAGGCACACCCAGGAAGAACCCAGAGTCTGGTGCTCAGAAGAGTAACTCATGATTATTCCATCCAGAACATTCCCAGCATCCCCCAATCCAACCTCCAAGAGAGGAATGTGGCTCTAAGCAGAATGCAGCATTCACAGACAGGTTGACAGATTCTGTAAATATAAAGACAAGAATCATCAAACTCTGACAAAAACCAATACCATAAAGGAAACAAAAAATCAGGAGATAATAGAACTAATATCCAAGGAACATTTAGTGATAGAAACAATAAAATATGTTAAAAGAAATATAATTATTTCCTTAGAATATAAATATAATTATTTCCTTCGAAGGTATTCAAAGATCTCCCGTTAATTCCTTTAATTTAGTCAGCAAGTACTTTTTGAGCACTGTTACGTGCCAAGTACTGTGTTATGCATTGAGAATACAGCAATGAAACAAGAATGGTTCCTACTCTTTTAGAATTTAGATTCTATGGAGAGAGTAAGAGATAATAATGAACTAAATAAACAAACAAATATGTCAGTTGGTAATAAGTGCCATAAAAGGGAATAAAACAGAACAATTTTTTAATGTAAAAGTACCAGTTAGAAATTCCTGAAATGAAAAATATGATTGTTGAAATGAAATTCTCAATAAATGGGCTGAATGGCAGATGGCCAGAGCCGAAGGAAAAATTGGCAATTTGAAAATTGGAGCAGTGCATGAGGAAAAAGACCCAGGAAATATGAAGAAAAATTAAGAAACATGAAGCACAGACTTACGAGGTCCAACATTTGTCCAGGAGGACAGAACAGAGGAGAGAGAATGCATTATGGTGGTGATAGGTCACCCAAATAAATCAGACTAGGACGCCTTTCCAGAGCTAAAGAAAGACCATACTCTTCAGTTCCAAGATTCTCCATACTCTTGAACAGAATTCCTAAAAAGACCCTTTCCATTATGCACGTTACAGACAGTTTTTGAGGGTCTGAGGATTGTGGTGAATAACACAGATGAGCTAGCTGTCTGATCTCATGGGGGCAGGGCAGGGGCGGTCAGACCAAGGCCAGCTTATTGAGTACTTAGATACATTAACTAGTTAAATGTACAAATAGAAATAATTAGGGTGGAGAAATTGGAAGCCAGTAGGGGGTGAGGGGCTATTTTAAGAAGGGAGATCACAAAAGGATTCTCTGAGGAGCCCCGATACTGGAAAGATAAGAAAGGCCCAACAATGGGAAGACCAGGGGAAAAATTGTTCCAGACAGGGGCCCAGCAAGTGCACAGGCTGCAGGGGTAGGAAAGGAGTGTGTTCTAGGACAGTGTAAGTAAAGCAGGGTGAGGGTGGAGATGGTGATTGGGATTAGGAACCCCTCGGAAGCACTTGTGTCTCTGAATGACATAGTGTGTTACAAGGAACTTAAGGACATGAGAACCACTTTGGGTGCTGGTGACTTAACCTGTTTCTCCTCTGATGTCTATTCTGCTGTGTCTTAGATCAGTGGGGTTAAACCTCAGTCACACTTTCTGTCCAGGAGAACTAAGGAGGTGGAAGTACGATAAATATAATGAGTGCTTTGTCAAACTCCTCACTAATTTAATGAAGTTTCCAGCTCAGAAGGAGAGTCTCCTGCCAGTGGTCAAATGAACCCAGCAGCCTTGGGCAGTGGAAGAGAAGGGCCGCACCCAAGCCCAGAGGTGTTCTGTGAGAGGTGATCAGCATGGCAATAGGAATAGAATGGCCATTCAACCCCTGTCCCCCATTAGCTAACCCCAGTAGTCTTTTTTATCATATATTGGCTGGTTTGGAAGGTTGGTGGGTAGACAGTTCTGCCGAGAGAATTGCAGAGAGCAGAAACCTCTTGCATTCTTTCTGACAGTGAGGCTTGATACCCCATTCATATTCCCATTTATATCCGCAGTTTCTAGAGCTGAAGTGGGCTATCAAGAATACTTTTAAGAAGTAAATATGGAGTAGCATTTTGAGTGTGGACTGATAACAGCTCCACACTTATCAGCAGTAAATTGCACGCCTCAGGGCATCCTTGGATGGGAGGTCTAGTGGACAATGAATTCTACATTCTTTATCAGTAGGGCCTTAGCTGCAGAGAGGGAATGACATTTAGAAAACTCAAGAGCTTGAGAATTGGCCCAGGAAGAGGGCTGGCCAAGATCCTTCATGGCTGCCAGGCATTCTTCCATAGCAGTGATAAAACAAAAAAAACTCTCGGTCTTTGGTCCTAACTCCAGGGTGGGGCTGAGGCTTGCGAGAAAGTTCATTGGGAAGATTTTGAGAGGCTGAGAGCCATGAAAGAGAAAACTTTAAGAGCTGTGCTGTAAAATGGCCCAAATGGTGACCAATTGTAGAATAGTATATCTGCGTCACAGAGCTACAGGCTTTAAAAATTGTTACAGAGGAACTCCACCAAAACTCCATAAGTGGGATCCCAATTTTTCAATCCTGTAAAACATGGGGGTCACAATATTGGGAGCTTAATAAAAAACAAGTGATTTTCATTGAGTCAACATTGCTACAAAAAGCATAGAAGTAAAGATGGTAGATAACAATGTGTACTGCGCACAATTGGACATTCACAGAAAAGGGAAAGTTTTAAACGGCCATAGACTGTCATTTCCTTTCTACCGGGTCTCCCTTAACTCTTGCCTAAGATAAGAGCTTCAGTTGCTCCTGCATGAGAAAAGGACATTATATTCAAGTTTGCATTCTTGGGTGTGAACGTGGGTAGAGATTTAGGTATTACTCTCCTAGAAAAAACACCCTATTGTGCTGAGTGGGGCATGATGACCTCAGACAGAGGAAGCAGAAGCTATAAGTAAATACGGGTCCATTCCTGTGGGCTAAGGAACAGTTGGAGTAAATATGACACCCTTGCTCAATATATGCACAGTAGAAACCTACTCTCAAAGACAAGAGAGAGAGACGGAAAGACAGGGAGGAAGGAGGGGGAGGTGGGAGACGGATTGAAAACTCAGACCAGTGAAGGATGACGACTAGTATGCATCGACTTTTTGTCTCTACAATCTGAAGTTTTAGAGTTTTGTAGTAACAAACCACTTTTGTTGTGAATCTTAAGCACATCCTATTAGAGATGAAAAACTTTCTATTATTGCACAGATATTAGGAGGAAAATTCTTCTCTGATCAGATTCATTCCAATCAAAGGAGACACTTGGGGATTTGGTTATATGAAGCGTTTTAATTAATGAAGTTCAAATAGTCTATAATTATTCTCTATCATCTCAAAGAAATGTATTATCCTATGAAAGCAATATGTGGGGCCACAAGTAGGAATTATACCACTCCCTTCCTCCTGATCCTTGCTTTTCAGACCAGGTACCCTATGGGCCTGACTCTGTTCTGCTGTTGACCAGCAGGCAAAAAGTGTAGTCTCATCTTATAGACTACTAACTGAGGAATGTTCTCCAGGGGGCTATTATAGATGGGGCCCTGGGACATCTCAGTATAACATGATGACAGCAAAACCTTCCTGTAACCCCAGTTCCAGGACACACAGGCCAGATACGAGCCTCCTTTCAGAGGCGAGAGCTGAGCACAGCTGAGAACCCTGCGTCTAAAGCTAAAGCATACCACTAAGAACCCCTGCCCGCTTACGGAACGTGCTCTCGCTCTCAGAGACTAACTAGGGTCAGTCTGTCTCAGTGCTATGTTAACACCTAGCCTTCCCTCACGGGGGATCCCACTCAGTCCTAGCATTACGACATTCACACAGACACGGGATAACAAGCAGGTCTCCAAAAAGACCCAAAGGGGTTTCAACATCCCTCTGCTAAAAAGGTGGTGATGGTAAGGAGGAAGAGGTGATGGTTACCCTTTGGGTGGGGTAAAACAGTTGGCTCTGCAGAGAGGTGGAACACCTATCACCTCGTCTTGGGGAACCAGCAAGCCCCCTACATGAACTTAAATCCAAAGGCAGTAATAGCTGAGTCCCAGGAATCCAGATGAAGCATCTGCATCAGGAAAAATCAGTATCACTGAAGAAGGGGTGATGATATGTACAGAAAGTGAGGAAAGCTGGGTTTCCAGAACTGAGCAGCAAGTGCCAGTTTATCACAGGGGATTCGAGAAAGCCATAAAATAGCTCAGTTCATTCGTAATGTCCTGGATAGGCATGCCTGAAGAGGCCATCTCTCATGTGGCTAAGATGCTGATATGTGGCACACAATGGTATTATCTCAGATGTCCTAGTCCTCTTTCCCCCGTGCAAGGGAAAGATAGGTCTAATATTTTTCTAAGGGCTGTTGAGGTGTTCCACCTTTCCTAGAGTGTGAGGTAATGAGAAGGGGTCCTTTGTCATATGACTCAAGGTGGGGATCAAGTCAGACACTCTACTGGATAGCAATATATCAGAGAAGTACGTGCAGGATAGACCTTGCAGTCCATCTCTCTTCTGCTCCCAATCCAGGCTTGCCCTTATCCTTGGTGTGACATCTTTGTATATTACATGGTTTAGGTCATAGCCCCAGAATGGAAGGGAATGAGAGCAGACACACTTTGGCTTTGTAGTGAGTAACAGCCACTGTCTGAGCATCTAACCTGGCACATTCAGTACTTGACTAAACACCATGTATCCAGCCTAATTGGGTGAACCTTGATTACCAACACTAAACACTTCATGCTTCATCAGGCTTATACTACTCTGATCATTTTGGGACTTATCAACATTTAGGTGTAGGTCCTAATATAAGATCTAGCTCTGGTAGCACACTTTATCATTTTTAATACATCAGAACAGTTCCCAAGCCTGTTATCAAACAATCCTTGCTAAAAGGACTTTTAAAGCAGCCCAGGCTCTTGTCTGTGTAGCATAAGGGACTAGAGTGGGATGGCTTGAGTCAGGTCCAAAGGTATCTTTCTATCTGAAGTCTTTTCCAACCAAAATTATACTACCGGAATGTATACATGTTGGTGTACTGGTGATCATGATAATGGTTAGACTACAACTGTCTTTGCATATTGAGTTCTCCCAGTTTGCCCCTCAAATCTCTTCTCATTTTATAGGAAAAGTAAAACATCTTCTTTTTTTTTTTTTTGATTCTTCTTGTTGATACTTAGGGAGAACCTGTGGCTCCTGCCATCTTCTTTGAACCCCGGAAGAGGAAGAGGAGCACTAGGAGAGGCTGGGGCCAAAGGCACTGATAGATGATGGTGCTGGGGGCTGGGATTTAGGAAGAGGCTAAGGTCTTAGGTCATTGTGTGGTGTGTTTGCTTTCATTTGCTGCTTTGCGAAGCTCTGCCGCAAAGGGCCTTGGTGAGAAACACTTATTTTCTCTTGCGCTTCCTTTCTTCTTGCTGTGAAGGGGTCCACTGTGGGGGGCCAAGTCCTGGAGATGCACAGGGGGAAAGAAGCTGGAGCAGACCACCTGGCTGGCTTGGACCAAGGGACAAAGGTCCAAACGCACAGTTTGGGCATTTCACAAAATGAAAATAACAATTGTGTCTCCTGGATCGCTCCCTCAATATCTGTAGGGGTGATGGGCAGCTGGTTGGGAACTAGGTTCTAGCCATCTCTCTCTCTCTCTCTCTCTCTTTTTTAGTTCACACCAACTTCCAGACCACTTTCCAGAGCTGATGTCTCCTTTGTATCTCCCTTCGAGCTTCGTGCAGACTTTACTCATAACACCTATCACTCAAGGCTGTAATTACTTTTTACTTTCATTTCTTCCCCTCTGGACTCTGAGTTCCAGAAGAGCAGCATACTGGGTAGAATAGTGCCCCTCACCTCAAATCCATGTTCTTTCTGGGACCTCAGAATGTGACCTTATTTGGAAATACGGTCATCGCAAATGTAAATAGTTAAGATGAGGTCAGACTGGAATAGCCCTTTCATTGGTACAACCAGTGTTCTTATAAAAAGAGAAGGGACACGAAGAGAGATAGAAGGAAGATGATGTGAAAAGACACAGGGAGAATGCCCTGTGATGACGGAAGCAGAGATGGGAGTGATATATCTGTAAGTCAAGGAACATCAAGGACAGCTGGTAAATCCCAGAAACTAGAAAAGGGCAAAAAAATAATTTTTGCCTTTCTTTCCCAGGGCTTTTGGAGAGAGCATGGCCCTGCTAACACCTTGATTTTAGACTTATCAGCCTCCAGACCTATGGGAAAATAAATTTCTGTTGTTTTAAGCCACCCAATTTGTGACACTTTGTTACAGTGGCCCTAGGAAACTAACCCAAGAACTGTGTTCTGGTCATTGTTATATTGCAAGTGTCTAAAACAGGGTCTGGAAGAGAGAGGCAAATTGTTAATGTTTGCCAAAGATGAATTGTATGTGGACATAGGGGACAAGAGAAATGTAATAGAGGAGACCGCAGATACAAAAAAAGTAAAAAACTTTGCCTCTCTAGTTCATGAAAATCAGTGTATGCAATATATGCCCAGTAAGTATGCATTCAATGAGAAAATGAATGAATGAGTGAACTTGTGATATGAGATTTCTCTCATTTTCACATTGCCCCTAAAAGAATGAGTAATTGACGTTGTCTGGTGGCAGAAATCAATGAAACTCTCTGTGTACAAAATAGCAACATGGCAGAACTATGTCAAGACACATACATGTACAAATGATTTGTAGAAAGTGTGACAGTTCAATACGCCCAAAATATCAGGGGCCAAGGCCTGAGGGTCAGACAAGCTTCAGTCATGGAGAGAGGCAGTGATGTGCCTGTCATGCTGTGCCTGCCACTGTGCCTTCAATGACCTGGTTCTTGAGTCTTTTTTCTCCATCTGAGCTCTGCCACCTGATTCCGCCAGACCCCAGCCCTGCACTACTGGAGCCTCTCTGGGAAAGCAGGCTGGGTTTTCTTGCAGCTGCTTCCCTTCCCTCCCTCATTGTTCTTTATTGGCCAGCCTTGTTTGCTGCACAAGGACATGAAGAAGACATTCTTCCCATTCTTCAGTCATTGTCACTAATTGAAATGGGAAGCAAGACAAGGCTCCAGAAGAAAAGCTTATTATGGACTGCCTTGTTGTAAGAAAATGAATCTACCTAAGCAGATAGGTTTCCGTGATCTCAGGGAAACCTCACTCTTTATTCTATACAACCTGTCTAATTGTTCAAGAAAATGTTCATCTGCTTCATAATGGAACAGCCATAATGGGAGTGTTGTGAAATCACTGGAAAGTTTATTCAAGGCAAGCTCCTGAAAGCCCAGCCATAATGCACAGGCTTTAGAGGAGTTAATAGAATCGGCTCTCATTGAAATCGCATGGATAACAAATTTCCCTAACATGTGTCCTTTTAAATATGCCTGTTGATGGAAGTCTGAATTGGCATTTGACAGACTGAATGCACTAACAAAAGGGGTGAATTTCCCAGCTCTGCTGTTAGTCATTCTCCCTGTGGCTGTGTCCTCAGAGTCCCTGCTCAGTCTCCCTCAACTGAATGGGACCTAGAAACCTCCATGGTCCCCATGAAATCAAGTCTTATAAACAATAGATATTGAACTCTTTCCTCAAAATGTAAAATGTAGACAAAGAAGAAAAGACCACCTGTCTTTAACAAAACAACACAGACTTGGATGACTTATAAACAACAGAAATTTATTTCTCATGGGTCTGGAGGCTGGGAAGTCCAAGATCAAGGTGCTGGTAGATTCAGTGTCTGATGAAGGCTCTCTTCCTTGTTCATAGATGGCCAACTTCTCACTGTGTCTTCGCATGGCGGAAAGGACAAAGGACCTTTCTGGGGTGTCTTTTATAAGGGCACTAATCCCAATCATGAGGGCTCTACCCTTGGTACCTAATCACCTCCCAAAAGTCCCACCTCCTAATATCATCACCCTGAGGGGTTAAGATTTCAATATATGAATTTTGGGGAAGACACAAACATTCAGACCATAGCACTATCCCGTGAAATGGAAGGAAAACATCCAGAAAGACTGGATGGGCAAAATGAGGCTGTAGAAGACAAGCTACCTTATAGTGAAATTTCCTTCCAATAGCTTGTGTCAGGATGGAGGAATCAGAATCAACTGAAGAAAAAGAAACAAACAAACAAAAATAAGACCAGTGTGTGCACTTGTCATGAACTACACAGCTCTTGATAAATGCAAAGACGTTTAAGATGAATTTTTGCCCTCAAGAAGTCTAGCTATATTCATTCATTCATTCATTCATTCACTGAGGAAATAAATACTTTAGAGCCTGCAGTCATTGAAAAATGATCATTTAAGTGCAGAACTTGAAGATGGCCATGAGTTTAAGGTGAGACCAGAATAGGAGAAAACCATTTGAACTGGAAATTTGGGGAGTTTATTTGGAGACCTCTCCTCTTATCCCATACACATTCCATGTCTCCTCTGAGCTTCACTCAGGCCTGCCCTTATAGAAACTTTGTGACTTGAGTTGTTGGGCAGTAATGGAAGGGTGAATCTCTTTGTTTCTTTTAATGTTCTCAAATGTTTCATACCACACTGGAAGCCATCTGTACCCTAATATTTCTCTTTCTTCTTCCCATAGTGAAGAAATGTGTGGTAGATTAAAGATGACTACATATTAGTACTCCTCCCTTTGAATGGAGAAGTCCATGCCCCTCCTCTGGAAGCTCTGTGACTTCTTCGACTGATAAAATATGGTGGAAGGGATGCTATGACAGTTCCCAGACCCAGGCCTAGAGAAAGTGAGTGGAGACTTCCACTTCTTGCCTCTGGGAACATTTTCCCTGGGAGCCCCAAGCCCCAGTGCTGGGAGGCTACAGGAAGGCTCTGGTGGACAGCCGAAGCCGAGCCCAGCCTTACAGCTATCCCTTCCTAGGCACAAGATAAAAAAGTAAACCTATCTTGGACTGTCAGAGCAGTCCAGATTCCAGCTGAATGCCATCAAGTGACCCACACGGAGCCAACGACTCATCCAACTGCACCTGCCCAAAATTTGGTCTCAAAACCCATGAAACATAATGAAATGAATGTTGTTTCAAGCTACTAAGTTTTGAGGGTGATTTTATTACACAGTAATAGATGCCCTGAAGAGAAGGCTAAAGGCACCAATGATAGGAATATATCATTTCCTCCCTCTGTGGTGAAAACTTTTTTATTTTCTTCCGTTGGCGCCTGGCATTAATCTTAAGTCACTTACATCCTTTTTGGTGACTTATCCTATAGCTACAAGGCCATGTAGTGAGAATTCTTCTATTTGAATCAATTTTTTTTTTTTTTTCCCTCAGAGACACATCCACGGGCCAGAAGAACTTGCCCACACAATGGCCAGTGTATCTGTGTTTGTGTGTCTGCTTCTTGTTTGTGTGAAAAATATATTTTTCATTACCAGACTTTATTTTCTGTCCTCAATGGAGCCTTTTTTCTTTTCTTTTCTTTTTTTCTCTTAGCGAGGACTATAGAAACCATTTCAAGGCAAAGCCCTGTCTATTGCCTTTGTTTTTCCCTGCTTGTTTCGTTGGAGCCTTGCGCATTCAGCGCCGGCGTTCCTCGCGGTGGTCGGCATTGTTCAGCCCTTCTGGGCCTGGCAGAACGCTTGGAGGGTCAGTTGGAAATGAAGCTTCTATTATCTGCGATCTGCCTCACCCTCTAAGCCGGTCCGTCTCTACACTAAGACTCAGCCAAGCATGAAGAAAACTAATTGTCCCCACTCTCTGCTCTACTGCACACCAAACCCTTGCGTGTGCTTCCCCAGTTCCGCGACAGGCGCAGAAAACCTCGCCTAGCAGAGGCAGAGGGACGCGCGATCCTGGGTTCCGTCTGCCCAGGACGCCAGACCTCAGCAGCCCAGGACTTACAGTCAGCCGCTTCTCCGCTTCTGGGCTTCTCCGCCCGCGCCAGGAAAGGGGCGGAGGGAAGGCGATAAAGCTGATGACTTCGCGAGTTCCCAGGAACTGCAATGGGCACAGGAAAGGGGACCTGATTAATTTGCCTGATGAATTATGCATCACCTCTGCGTGCCTCCCTCCCAGCCTCAAAGCTTTATTATTCACATCACTTGAATCCGATCACCTCTCCCCTCATTGCCTTGAAAGCTGTTGTCCAACAAGTATCAGCGAAGCCTTTGGAGCTTGATTGCTATGACCACCTAACAGAGGCGCTTCCAGGAGCTGGCAGAATGACTGAAATGGGAACTGTATTTAAAACATACACATGTGCCTGAGCGCACGCACACAGCGGGAGTAATTCATCAATAACAAGCCCAAGATTTATGATGTGAGGGGAAATTCAGCTGTTTTGTAGTCCAAGACAAAAAAAAATTTAAAGACAGAAGTGGCAATTACTTTGTTAATGGCATTTTAAGGTAACACCACATGAAAGAGAGTCTCCTTCAATAAAGAAAGAAGTAAAAAGGAATGCCACAGCAGTGAGATTAACTTTGGGTGTTTTCAAGGCCTGTGGATTGCAGATTTGATCTCCCAATTTTTCATCTCTCTGGTATGTTCAATCTTGGGTTTAACCAGAGGCCCTTTCAATCCCTCCTGAGTGGGTAGTGACAATCCTGCCTTCCATTAAGAGTTCTAGCACTCCCTAAATGATGCAGTCTGCCTTGCTACCCATCTCTTCAGGTGAAGACAGAACTGTTTGTGTTACTAATCCGAGTAAAGTAAAGGCGATGCTTTCAGCGTGAAGTTGGGGTTGAAGAATTGGTCAGGGCCCAGTTTTTTGTCAAGCTGCTCCTGTCAAAGCTCAGCCTGAGGGGCAAAGCTAACAAATTCAGTGAATGAAATCAGACTATTATTATCATTGGTAACAACTTTATTGAGATATAATTCACATGATTCATCCACTTAAAGTGTACAATTCATTGGTTTTTAGTATATTCATAGAATATATTTAGTATATTTATAGAGTTGTGCAACTACAACAAATTTCAGAACATTGTCATTATCCCCAAAAGAAACCCTGTATTATTTAGCTCTGACCCTCCCCCCACCCTACCCTGCTCCACTCTAGGTAGCCACTAATCTGCTTTCTGTCTCTATAGATTTGCCAAATCTGGACATTTCATATAAATGGATTCATAGAATATGTGGTCTTTTGTGTCTGACTTCTTTTACATAGCATAAGGTTTTCAAGATTCATCTGTGGTGTAGCATGAATCTGTACTTCATTTTTTTAATGGTTGAATAATATTCCATTATCTGGATAGAACATATTTTGTTTAACCATTCATCAGTTGAGGGAGCAATATGATATCACTGCAGTCTTTTTATTTGGAATTTTTATGTTTTCTGTCTCTGTGGGAAGAATCTCGTATCAAGTTGATGAGTAGACTAGAAGAAGACCAATGAAAAACTCTAAGCAAGAAATAGATTTTAGGTTCTTCCAAGCTGGGGTTAGAAAAAAATAGCACGGTTCTGGTACATTTCCTATAGCATTCTGAGAAAGCTTTACAAAATGAGCTCTTTTTCAAAGTACTAATAAAAGAGCATCTTGAATATTTTCAAAATGACAAGAATCCTATTTAGCAAATATATACTGAGCACCCATTTTATCAGAGTTGCTGACTTCAAGGACTTAAAAGTCTAATGAAAAAACAACAGTCACAGATGATGAATGAAAACAAATGACAAACAGAGGTAAAACAACACGTGAGGGCACAAAAATGGTTTGTTCTGATGGAAAGGTTGAGAGCCGGCTAAAGCAGAAGGGTAAACCAGCCGGATAAGACAAAAACCTGGCTGGCCCCAGGTTTGCTTCAGTGTCACCAACTGCAGACTGAGTTTTTGAAACAACATCTCCATACTGCTGCTTTTTCTTGAGGAGGCAGATGCAGTTCCAGCATTGGGCTCTCCTTCTGGGCACCATTTGGGGAATTGGATCTGCCCAGACAAGGGACATGGTTCCCCTAGCTGTAGGTAAAATGAAGAGTTGGACTTGATATTCTGCAAAAATCTTCCAAGAAGCAGAGAGTAGAATCTCAGAGAGTCTTCCAAGAAGACTTCAGTATCTGATTTTGAATCCTGACTCCACCATTTACTAATTGTGTGGTCTTGGGCAGGTCATCTTATCTCTTCTAAAAGATGGTTCTCTCATTTGTAAAATGGGAAGAATACAACTTATACATAGACATAGGGAAAGGATGGAATGAGATAATGTCCACAAGGTGCCTTTCAGTAGTGGGCAATAAATAAATGGTAGCTGCTTAAAGTCTCTACTAATGCTAGCAATCTCCAGTGTGATGATGGATCAGCTACTCAGGCAATACAGTATTTACTGAGAATTTACTTTGTGCCCCTAAACATGAGAAAATAAAGAAAAGAATGTGATGAGGAGCCTGACCTAGTCTATATGAAACAAATAGTGACCAGGAAAATATATTATCCCCTCTGTTGAAAGTGGCTGTTGTCACTTCCCACTCCCAGTAGCCAGTGGCTTCTTCCTCTCTCAAGGTTTTCAGCATTTTCCCCTTTGGGTCTGAAATATTAGATTAAGAGTTTTATCTTATTCATCAAACTGTGATGTCCTTGAGGGTAAGGACTATGTTCTTCCACATTTAAAATCTGGGCTTAACAGGGAGTTCCTGATGAAACTATACCATCTCTCTACTTTTTCTTTCTCTTCGTAGTTGTTTGTGTTAGAATTTCATTTTTAAAGCCTCTTGATCCATGTTTCCTTGCAAGGCATAGCTCTACAGTCATGGCTGTCTTTCCTCAGAACGTTCAGATGTTTAATTTCCTGGAGTCTAAGGTATCGCTCTGGTTCATGTGATTGACATGATGGGGCACTTCCTCACCACTGATGATTTTTTTTTTCTCTCATACTGATTAGAAAACTCAAAATAGGGGTTACACTCATGGTTCCCTCTACTTTTACAACCAAACAGTCGTCAGAAAGACAAGTCAAATGTGTTTTCTTTAGGAAAACAAACTTTCCCCTTGAGCACCTTATTAGCTGAAGCCCCTATTGCTTCCCCATCTTGCCCAGGTGCCAGGAAATCTTGTGTGACAAATGACCATTGACAAGTCCAGCTGAGCTCCACTCCATCTCTACGTCAGGCTGGAACTCAGTTTTCCTTAAAAAGTGACAGAATGTTTGAGCAATGAAATCCTGATTTTGACCTGGAATAAGTAGATGAGTTTAATTCATATCCGAAAGGGCAAGAGCCAGGGCGAGAACTTCAGAAGACCTCATCAACAAGGTCTGTGAACCACCTCTCTAGGGCCTGACATTATGTTAACTCCACTCCATTACTCCAGGCTCTGGGCATATAAAACTGTTCAAGCTTCAAATTCCGTAAGAGAGTTCATTGGCCTTGCTTAAGTCAGGGGTCTATCTTTCAATCAGTCCCTTTCACATAGCGCAGATGTAGTCATTGATTGTCCACCCTTTTGTTTAAGGACATTCCTAGAAAAGGGAGATTTGTTGTGAACTGGGGAGCCACCATCCTAGTTGGTGTCTACTTCAGTGGATGCTTGCCTCCATGCCTCAAACTGATCAGCAACAAGCAAGGCAAGGAAAAACTCTACCCAAGACTCTCTCTGAGGCAATCATTCTTTCATCTGGTAAAAAGTTATAAGATCAAAGGGGAAAAAAATCACCAACCTGTAATTTTCTGGTATTTATGATGCTATCTTCTTTTACATGCTTACCTAGCATTTTAAATTCTGTTATTTAACAGGCTAGAAATTCATGAGGCCAAATATTTATTGCAATATGCAAATTTTATGTACCTAAACTGTGTAGCTGGGAATAAGCATTTTCTTAAAACATAGTGCAACCCTCAAGGTAAAGACTTTAAATCAGAAACCCACAGGGATTCTTATCCAACAAAAGAGTTCAAGAAGAACTCATCCTTGGAGGCACTGTGAGATCAGAGGCCGGGGAAGGCACACTTTCATTTACTTCTTCATTGACTATTTAGTGAGCACTTAGTCTATGTCAGGCACTATGCTAAACTCTTGGGATCCAGACAGATGTGATCTCTGACCTTGGAGATCTTATGATGCATCATTAAACTAGCAACAATACTCATTGGACTCCAGTGGGAATGACTGGGTGTACAGAATCGTATAGCAAGATGACCTCACCTAGCCAGGGAGGATTGTTAGAGAGGGGCCGAGACCTGAGAAAAGACACATGAAGCCATGTGAAGAGTAGGGGAAGATGTTCCAGGAAAATGGAACGGTGTGTGGAAAGTTCCGAGGCAAGAGAGACCATGATGCCTCCGAGGAGCTTTGTGAGTCTAGAGTTGCTGAAGTGTAGACAACCAGGAGGCTGTGTGGCAACGTGAGGCAGGAACCAGCTCAGGGACAGCTTGAGTTAAACCTTTTTCTTGGAGACATTAGGGGGGTCACTGAAAGTTTTAAATGAGTCTGCCTTTTTTGAGGAGAAGGGTTGGGGCTACAAGCCCTGGAGGCACATAGGAATCTGGTAGAAGGCTCCTAAACTTAATTGACCCTTTTCAGAAAGCTCTTCCGAGGGCTACTGCTTGCCTCCTTGAGAAATAGAAGATGTCCTCTGGGGGCCAGGGCAGAGTGCGGGAGACCCTGGAGCAGGGAGGGGTGGCTAAGGCCGAGGAAGGTCTGAGAGAAAGGTTCGAGGAGCTCCACACAGCCACCATGAGACTCCGTGTACTGACGTGGGACAGACCAACAGGACCTCAGTCCAGGTACGCTCTTTTTAAATGTCTTTGTAACCCACACTGCTGGCCTTGAGCTCCTGGCCTCTTCTACTCAGGAAGAGAGGCTCCTGTCATTGAGAGTTGCGCCAAGTCCAGGTTCAGACCTTGCGCTGATTTGGAGCCCAGGATAGGCACAGCCTCCTAGCGGCATCCCTTTGTCACTGCTGGGGTAGGTCAAACAGTTGGTCTTAGTCCTGTCTCCCCACCTGCATCTTTTTTTTTTTTTTTTTGGCTTGGCTATACCAGAGAGTGACTGATAAATTTCCTGGTTTACTTCCCACTCACTTCTCTGAAGGGAGTGGTTCTTTGTTCAAAATGGCTAGATTGACATGTTTTGTTACTCATTTAATATTTATTTAGCACATATGGGCAAAGCTCCATATAAAACCTTTAAGGGAGTATCAAATGAATGAGATACAAATCTCATCTTCAGAGAACTTGCAGTCCTATATGAGAAACAGGACATGTTGACTCAGTATCTATTTACTGAGGACCTACTATGTGTCAGGCTCTGTGCTGGGTTCCGGAGACACAGCAATGAATAGCTACTCTCGGGCGGCTCATGTGAAAACACAGAAGTGTGTACCAACTGCTGCATGTGTTGTTATTTTAAAATTCAGCACTTTGGCTCCTTGGAGAGAGAGAGAGAGAGAGAGAGAGAGAGAGAGAGAGAGATGGCCTTGGCAGGGTGCAAGCTGAGCCTCCAGGTTTCGGCCATTGGCTGCCAGGGCTTGCGAGGAAGGAGCAGCTACTCAGCATGACAGTGGGGAACAGTTTGGATGCCAGTCTTCCTGGCACTATAAACTGAAGGGGTGGTGGCAGACGAGAGCAGAGACACTCAGTTTGGGGCAAGGGTCAGAAAAGATTTTGCAGTGGAGGCAACACCCGGATATTAGTTAACTGGGCCAGCTGGGAAGAAAATATCCAGGCAGAGGGAACAGAATATCTACGAATAGAGGAAAGGCCAAGTAAAATGTGAAGTGTTGTCATATGAGGAAGTTCTTAGGAATACTGAAAAGCCAATCTCTAAATCAATATGTATCAACATGGGCAGATCTCAAAAAACAATGCTGTCTTAAAAAGGCAAGTTGCAGAATTATATATGTGTATGTGTAATTGTATATTATATAGGTGTATGTATATGTTTATACTTGTGTATAGATATATAGACGTAGATTATCAACCTAGAAGGAAAACACATAAGCTCATCAGAGTGATTACCTCGGGGAAGTAGAGAAGGATTGAGAATGGAGGTGAAGAGGTCTTAAGCTTTATCTGTAGTGTTCCAGTTTCTTAAAAAGAGAATATATTCATGAATTATTTAGGGATTCAAAATCTATAATACAGAATGAAAATCGGTCAGTGCTATAGACAGAGCTGGAGTCCCTGTGGTACGAAGGGTGGGAGGGATGACTTCTAGCTGGGAGCAATGTAGGAAACTGCGTGAAAGACACAGCCCCTGGTTGGAGGATGGATCAGATCTGGCCTTACTGGCAGAGGGTGGGGAGGGGGAAAGGCACAGGGACGGAAAGTGCAGAATGGACAGTTTGCCCAGAACGAGTGTGTAAAGGGGAAGACGGAGGGTCAGGGAGAAAAGTTGCACTGGGACCTGGTCATTGGGGGCTGGGTTGAGGGTTCTGGGGCTTTGCAGTAAATGAGGGAAGCGTATGGCTGGAGGCCACAGTCAGTGCAGGAGGTGGGAGTCAAGTCAGGAGGCTATTACATTGGCCTGGGGGCCTGGGACAGGTGCCCTGAACAGAGGCAGAGGTTAACAGGCAGAAGGAGACAGGATATTCATAGGGCCCTGCATGTGCAGAACACTGGTTATGGATGTTACCTTTGGTAGATCATAGAGTTCAAGCCTAAAACCCCTACCCAGCTTCTTAGAAAGGTTATCTCAGCCTTAAACACTGTGAGGCAAGGCAAGCTCTGAAGAATGACATGCTCTTTAAACTGACACTCTCAAGGAAAGCCTTAGTTTCCTTGAAAAATTCTTTATTAATTTAAACACCATGCTTTCTGCTAACACTAAGAAGAGATTATAATATTCTGGTGGGACTTCCTTTGCTTAACATGAAAATAAAACTGACAGAAGGATTACAAAACTAAACATGGAATATTACAAGAAACACTAATTACCTCCCATTCTTTCTTCTCACTCACTAAAACAACTATTTCAGACAAACAAAGAAGTGGCGAGAAGGAGGGAGCAGAACTGAGGGGCGTATGGCTCTGTTAATCCCCAGTGCTTTGATAAATCCGAAATAGGATCACTTGACATCTGAGGAGTGGGAGGGGTCTTTCAAGGAGCGCTTTGCATTGGGTTACCTTAGGTAACGCTGATTTACCTTTTGAATCAAACATCTTCAGACTGAACATATAATTTCTCCTCTCTGAAGCCTCCCCTCTCCTTCTCTGGTGGGGGTTATTACTCCTCCCCCGGTCCCGGAGCCCCCTGCTCTGTTAGCACACCTGGGCAGAGATGGCTGTCTGCAGACCGCAAATAAACCCGGCGAGACCAGGGTCTGTGGGGAGAATACATTTGGTGCCCACTCTGACTAGCCTAGTGCCTGTGCTTATAAGAATTTCCTGATTAAAAAGTAGATTTGGGGAAGAAGGGGAGGGGACAGAGGAAGAGAGAAGAGAGAAAGGATGGGCGTTTCTATCCCCAATCTTTATATTCTGGACTCAGGACTTTGATGTAACAGTTAATTGCCATCCCCTCTCCCCACTCTTCCATCAGATCCTCCTCCTCAGCATTCTTTGGAAGGCACTATGAAGCAAAAATTCTGGCTAAAAACTCAAGAAGGCCTGAGAATGTAGCATGAAATGAATGAGATGCCACTTCCTAAACAATCAACCTGAACACGTACATGCTTACATCGGCTGTACATATAAATACTGATATTACTGACTTCTGCGGTGTGACCCACTCACCCTCCCATCACATCTTTTTCTCTCTATATATAACACGTATGGACCTTCTAGTTCCAACATACTCCTGGTTTTGCCTTAACTGTTACCTTGCTCCTGCATCCTATATTGTCTTTCTCATCACGATCAATGCTGACTAGATGAGTGTCTTCTTGGTCTAAAGGCTGATGTCAGAACTGCAGGAAATTCTCAGTCTCTGTGTGCATTTTTTCTTAACCTATTTATTGTTGCTGCTGAAAGCCTGCGAATCCTGGGGGCATGACTCTCCTCCAGTTCAGCCCCTACCCGTGAGTATCCGAACTACCTTCTCCGAGCTGTGTGTTAGACCACCCGGGCTTTTTGGTGGAAAGAGAGAAGAGTTTCCAGTCTAAGAATCACCTCGGTTTCTCTCATTTCCGTAAAGGCCTTTATTTTGTTTTCGTTCTTGGCCGCACTATCATTTGCTCATCTTGTGTGCAGTGACTTGCTGTTTTGTTTGAGCGTTTTATGTTTACCTACTTACCCATTACAAATATTTCTCAAATATGGGTCCCTAGAGTCAGGCAAGGAAGTAAAATAACCTGAGAATGTAAAACAAAATGTGTCTGTGTGTTTAAGCTTTCCATCACTGAAAATGAAACATACAAAAACAAAGAACAATAAAAAATAAACCCCATTAGTTTCTGGAAGAATTATATCCAAGTTCACCAAGAGTATTTATTAATTCACAAAATGCTCATTTTCATATGTTGAAGCCTCGACCCTTAATGTGGCTGTATTTGGAGCTAAGGCCTTTAAAGAGGTTATTGAGGTTAAATGAGGTTATACAGGCAGAACACTGATCCAATAGGACTGATGTCCTTGTAACAAAAGGAAGAGATACCAAGGAGGCCTGTGCACAGAGAGAGGCTGTATGAGGACACAGAGAGAAGGCATCCATCTGCAAGACAAGGAGAAAGACCTTGGGAGAAACCGAGCCCGCCAACACATTTGTCTTGGACTTCCAAGAACTGTGAGCAAATAAATTTCCATTGTTTAAGATGCCCAGTCTGCGGTATTTTGTTATGGCAGTCTGAGAAAACTAATACAGTGTGAAATAATTTTCTCCATCTTAGAGACAACAAAATGGCAGAGCTTCTGGGAGGTTGTATGTGGACTAGAGTTTCTCCTATCTTCTAAAAGAAGGAAAAATTAGATCTTGCTCTTTTCTATTATCCAGAACTATCTGGAAATTTAATGGCTTGCCTGTGGAAACAGTGAGCTTTCTGTTCCTAAGATTAGGTGTCTGCTTGGTAGAGATTTTGTAGCTGGACTTTGAGCACCAGCAAAGGGATTCTCAACTAGGACAGGGCATTCTCTCCTAGGAGTTGTTTGGAAATGTGGGAGAGTAGCTTTGGTTGTTACACTGACCAGATAGATGGAACACATCTAGATAACCAAGTTTCTTTAAAAGTCTACTCTAATATGACAAGTTTAAAGGTTTATGACTTTTCTTTTTTAAGAGGATTTTAAAAAGATATACTCATGAGTGAGAGGGCAGACTACAAATGGAACCACTCAGAGGCTCTGGCCCATAATAGCTTCAATATCTGGTCCTTTAAAGCAATGTTCCCAAACTTGCTGAATGAAAAAATAATTACTGTGGCTTATGTTAAAAAGACAAGTTCCCAGGTCCCATCCCAGAATGCCTGAGTCAGACTGTCCAAGGGAGGGTTTGAAAAGCTCTGTGTGTGTTTCTGAACTTGGCTGCGTGTTGGAATCACCCAGGGAGCTCAATAAAGTCTGATGCCCGGCCTCACCCCAGACACTGATGCAGCCGGTTTGGGCTGGGGCCAGAGTTTTCGAAGCTCTCCAGGTGATGCTGCTGTGCGCTTAGGGCTGTGAGTTACTCTGAGTGCAGGTCTCCTGAACCCACACGTGTGCAGCTCCTGCTGCGAGAACTTATGGAATAAAGTCTTTTATGGACTAATTGTGCCTTCCCCACCCCAACTCATATGCTGAAGCCCCAAATGATTCCTATCCTGAATCCTAATGGGTAACATGCATTGGAGAATTGTGTTCAGTGATGGTCTGATGAGTGTTGGCAGGAGCAGGTGTGAGCTAGATGTGGGATTTAGAAGTGCACCCTTATTGGAGCTTCAGGAATTGTTTGATTGGTCATTGGATCCTGAAATCATTTCCATGGCTTTACTAGCATTGCTTAATGTGACCAATGCTATACCAAGGTTGAGGTGGCCGGGGGTGGAATGTGGGGTGAGCGGTTGAGGAGGGGTGTTCCCCAGTGGGGAGGAGAATTTTATCACTGATGTTGTTTGGAATTGCAGGTGCGTGGTGGCAATAGGAAGTAGGCCAGTATTTAATAGCTTTATTATTGAGTTTTTAAAAATAAAGTTTTAAATTTTAGAATAGTTTTAGACTTACAGTAAAGTTGGGAAGATAATATAAAGGGGTTCTATCTACTCCCACTCACATTTCCCCTATTATTAACATCTTACATGAATATAATATGTTTGTTATAACTGATAAATCGATACTGACACATTATTAATTAAAGTGCATATTTTATTAAGATTTCCTTAATTTTTACATAAAATCCTTTTTCTGTTCCAGAATCCCATCCAGGATACCACATTACAGTTAGTTATAATGTGTCTTTGGTCTCCTCTAGAGTATGACTTTCTTAGACTTTTGTTTTTGAGGTCTTAACAGCTTTAAGGAGTACTGGTCAGATATTTTAGAAAATTTCTCTCAATTTGGGTGATGATCCCTGAGAGAAGGGACACAAATGAGATAAATCCTACAATTGCTTCAGTTAACTGCTTAGGATTTCCATCACAAAAAGGGGAAACCCAGGGTCCAGTGGTCTCCCTGAGTTGAGAAAACAACACGAAGTTCAGGGAGACCAAGGTTGCCAAAGTTCTAGGGGAAGAATGCCAGGGAAGGGAGCATGGCACAAAGAAAGAGCTTGAGACATCTGCAGAGGATTCCTCTTGCATCTTCAACCCAGTACTAGTCACAGGGCACATGCATGTTCATGAGGATACTGTCAAAAGCCAGAGAAAGAGCCACTGGAAAGGAGCAGGCAGAATAATCTCTACAGGTCACACAGGGCTGTGAGTAGTTTGGATTCTCATCAGCCAGAGGGAAAAAAACCTCCTAACACACTGGTCATTGAGTAGAGTCCCCTGCTAGTATCGCCTAAATAGTGGGGTCAAATTATTCCTAGATTATGGGTGTATTGAGTCCACTGAACAAAGCTTAAAAGCAAGCCTTGAAAAAACAAAAATTATTTCCAAGTATTTTAACTGCATCCCAGCATAAGGACGAGAACTATATAAAGGAAAGCAAAAAAAAAAAAAAATTTTTTTTTTCCTGTATCTAATGACATGAAAATTACAATGTCTAACATCCCATAAAACATTATCAGGCATGCAAACAAGCAGGAAACTATAACCCATAACAAGGAGCAAAATCAATCAATAAATACAGATCCAGAAATGGCACAGTTGTTAGAATTCATAAACAAAGACATTCAGACAACTATTATTAATATACTCCATATAGTTAAGAAAATAGTAGAAAATATGATAAGGACAGCTATAAAAGATTTTTTAAAGACCCATTGAATTCCTGAGATGAAAAATGCAATGTCTGGGATGAAAAATACACGGTATGGGATTAACATCAGAATAGACCATAGAGAAAAAAAGATTAGTGAACTTGAAGAGATATAAAGAGAAAGTAACCAAAATGAAACACAGAGGGAGAAAAGATTAAAAGAATAAAAATATCCAGTGTATTGAGTCATGGGTCAAAATCAAGTACCCCAATAGGTATCATTAGAGTCCTAGAAAAATAAGCCTGGGGAGGACATAAAAATAATTCAAGAAGTAATGGCTGAGAAATTTTCTAAATATGATGAAAATTGTAAATCTGCAGTCCAAGATGTTTAAATAAAGAATTAGTAGTGTACAAAGATGAAGATTCTAGACTTGGGAATAGCCAGATCTAGGTTTCAAACCAGTTTTGCAATGCCTTATGTGACTTAGACAATTTGCTTACGCTTTCTAAGCTTCAGTTTCCACATCTGAGAAGTAGAGATAAAAGTTATACAAAAATATTCCTTATTTCATGGTTTTTAATAGAAAAATATTGGCAACAACTTAAATGTCTATCTATAAGGCATGGCTAAATTAATTATGGTACAGCTTTAGTGTGAATAGTATGCTGCTGACAAAAAATAGGAATGTCTGTAAGAACTGGTATGAAAAGTCTTCGGAAATATTGTTATGTGAAAAGTCGGGTCACATGGTATGATTTCACTTACGTATTCAAAAATCTTATTTAGATAGACACGTATTTGTATGCAGATACACAAAGAGGGGACAGGAAGGATGCTCAGCAAATCTCCTCTGAAAGAGAATGAGGCATAGGAGAGGGCAAAAAACTTCTTTCATGTTTATCTCTGTAAACTACTGTATTGTTTAATTTTGTTTACAA
>NW_011889001.1:2595149-2597063 GCF_000151845.1 Pteropus vampyrus | reverse complement strand
AAGTAGAGATAAAAGTTATACAAAAATATTCCTTATTTCATGGTTTTTAATAGAAAAATATTGGCAACAACTTAAATGTCTATCTATAAGGCATGGCTAAATTAATTATGGTACAGCTTTAGTGTGAATAGTATGCTGCTGACAAAAAATAGGAATGTCTGTAAGAACTGGTATGAAAAGTCTTCGGAAATATTGTTATGTGAAAAGTCGGGTCACATGGTATGATTTCACTTAGGTATTCAAAAATCTTATTTAGATAGACACGTATTTGTATGCAGATACACAAAGAGGGGACAGGAAGGATGCTCAGCAAATCTCCTCTGAAAGAGAATGAGGCATAGGAGAGGGCAAAAAACTTCTTTCATGTTTATCTCTGTAAACTACTGTATTGTTTAATTTTGTTTACAATGACTGCGAAATAAATTTTAAAGGAGGGAAATAGAAGCAATATTGTTGTGGGAGTAGGCCTCAGCCTACCTATGTCATCGGAGGAAGAATGAGATACTTAAAGATCATGCAAACTGGTGACAATGTAAATGTTAAACAAATCACTCCCCTGCTGAATATCCTTCTGTGGCTCTGTTACTGAGGAATAAAACCCTAGCCCCTAAGCAGAGCTTGTAGGAGCCCGCATGATCTGGCCCTACCTGATTTTTCTGGGTTTATTTTCTACCAAACACACCTGAGAGCTCTTCCCCTTCTTGCACACTGGCCACCTCTTAGTCATTCTTCTTACTTGGATCATTTATGTATTACCTCTCTGCTCTCTCCCTCCCTACCCTCGAAGAGTTACCTACTCACCCCTACGCTATCTCTTACCAACACATACGTCCAGATTGGCATTCATTAAACTATAATGCTGCTGTATAATCTTGTGTCAATTTAGAGAAAAGAGAGACTGGTAATATTCATTTTTCAGGTCTCAGTGCCTAGTGCAGGGCCTGGTCTACAACAGGTGATGAATAAGCATTTGTCAAATGAACGAATAAATGGACGGATGAGTAGACAGAGACTTCAACTTCATGTACATCTATTAGAAATAGCATTTATAATAGAAGTCTCATCATATTGGAAGTACGGACTAATAACTTTTTAATTTTGCAATAATTTCATCTCTAAGTATAAAGAAAGCAACAAGAAGAACTTTTGGTCTGGATTCAATTTTGACTTAGAAATTGTAATACTTTTCCAGGACTGCCAGTACCACAGACTGAGTGTCTTAAACAATGGAAATTAATTTTCTCACAGTTCTGGAGGTTTGGAAATCCGGGGTCAAGGTGTCAGCAGGTTTTGTTTCTTCTGAGCCTCTCTCCTGGATCGCAGATGGCCTCCTTTCGCTGTGTCCTCACATGGTCCTTCCTCTGTGCATGTGCATCCCTGGTGTCTCTTTATGTGCCCAAATTTCCTCTTCTTATTAGAACAACAGTCAGATTGCATTGTGGTCACCCAATAGCTTCATTGTAACATAATTACCTCTTTAAAGGCTTTACCTCCAAATACAGTCATATTCTGAGGTACCAGGAGTCAGGACTTCAGTATGTGAATGAAGGATCACAATTAGCCCATCACAGACGTGCTGAAAATGGTCATGTCATTCTGTTGTTGGTAATATTAAAGTATCACAGGTGTGTTAAATGGGTCGAACTGTAAGAAGACATATATAAGACAAATGCGATTCAAATAAAATCATACAGCTAGAAACTTGACACAGGACGATATTGTTCAACAGCGTTGTCAGCTACAATAGAAGGTAATGAGACCATCGTTATCGTATGTATTCAAGTAGAAGGATTTTTGCATTGGATGAGAATTATGGTCAATGACCTCTCAAGCCCCTTCCAATTCTCAACTTTTTAATTCTACATTACCCAGTCCCCAGACTGCAAGACAGGGAGATAAAACAGAACTCAAATC
>NW_011889001.1:2566271-2587359 GCF_000151845.1 Pteropus vampyrus | reverse complement strand
GAGCCTCTCTCCTGGATCGCAGATGGCCTCCTTTCGCTGTGTCCTCACATGGTCCTTCCTCTGTGCATGTGCATCCCTGGTGTCTCTTTATGTGCCCAAATTTCCTCTTCTTATTAGAACAACAGTCAGATTGCATTGTGGTCACCCAATAGCTTCATTGTAACATAATTACCTCTTTAAAGGCTTTACCTCCAAATACAGTCATATTCTGAGGTACCAGGAGTCAGGACTTCAGTATGTGAATGAAGGATCACAATTAGCCCATCACAGACGTGCTGAAAATGGTCATGTCATTCTGTTGTTGGTAATATTAAAGTATCACAGGTGTGTTAAATGGGTCGAACTGTAAGAAGACATATATAAGACAAATGCGATTCAAATAAAATCATACAGCTAGAAACTTGACACAGGAAGATATTGTTCAACAGCGTTGTCAGCTACAATAGAAGGTAATGAGACCATCGTTATCGTATGTATTCAAGTAGAAGGATTTTTGCATTGGATGAGAATTATGCTCAATGACCTCTCAAGCCCCTTCCAATTCTCAACTTTTTAATTCTACATTACCCAGTCCCCAGACTGCAAGACAGGGAGATAAAACAGAACTCAAATCCGATCTCTCCTAAATAAAAGAAGAAGTAAAAAAGATGTGAAAGGAAAGTGGGAGACACTGAAAGGAACTGCCCACCCCAGTGGTGAAAACGCAGATACCGAGTGGTGAGGTGGGCTCGCCTTGACACTCCTGGAAGTATTGCCAGCTCCTGTGGTCATACCGAAGTAAAGAGGTTGGTTGCAGATTTTTGATGTCTTTGTTTTTGTGCCAGTGAGGACTGAGCCCTGAGATCTTTTTCTATTGCTTCTGCATCGCCTGACTAACACGGTCCTCGAAGGCATGCACCTTCTGACTATCTGAAGAGGTACATCCTTGCTTGTTCCTATTCAGAGCCATAATGTGAATTGGGGTGAAATATCGGACGCCCATCACACTTTACTCTCTCCGTGTTAAGAATCTGTATTTTGAAAGGAATATTGGAACTATTGGGATATAGTCTGCAGTAACCAGGCCTGCTTTATTATACAATCCACATTGGTTTCTCACTCCACTTTTTTTTTAAAATTTTTTATTGAACTGGTTACTCAGTCATACTAAACATGGAATAAAGTGAAATAAATAAATATATAAAACTCAGAGAGCACCGAGTCTTTTCACTGTCAAGCTGGCTCAAATGTTCTCAGAGTTTATCAGAGAGCTGGGTTGCCCTGGTGAAAATAGCATTGTGCAGTGAAACAGAAAATAAGATGTCATGGCAAACTAAACATCTTCACTTTCTGGACAAATATCTAAGTTGACTGAACCATGGAGAAAGGCTGGGGAATGACCAGAGCGAGGACACCCGGGTTTCCTGCCCCATGTTTTGGGCTTTCCTGGGGTTCAGGTGAGCATGTGGGTGAAATTCGCCAACACCTGGCCCCTGCTAAAGCTTCTGGCAACTTCTGGCCAACTCAAATCTACACTTAGGCGGCTCCTTTGTGTGTTGCGAAAGTGAAGATGTTTAGTTTGCCGTGACATCTTATTTTCTGTTCTGCTGCACAGTGTTATTTTAACCAAGGCAGCTCGCTTACTCCCTCCCTGATAAACTCACTGGGACTTGATATCTGCAAACGACTCCCATTAAAATGAATGGGTATCAAAATCAGTGTGTGTGTTCAGAAAAGAGACGGGAAGAAGTAGAAGGGAGAGGAGGGAAAAGTCAAATAGATCCACATTCACTTCTTAGCTTGTTATTTAATCTGCGTACAACCCCCAACTAAAAGTGGGGACAATAATACTAATCTCAGTGGGGACAATGAGAACTAAGTAAAATACCTGGATCATACCAAGCACTCCATAAATAAAATTAAATGAGTACCTGGCCATATTAAGCACTCCATAAATGTTGATTATTATTTTATTATTTATAAAAATATAAGGAAGAAAAGAAGAAAAATAGAAAAGAAAAAAATTATAAAATTAAAGAACACATTGAAGAAAAAAAGAAAAGATAATCTTATTTCTTTACAAAGATATCTATGAAGTCAAATTCGCTCTTTCATTTATTCATTCAATAAACAAGGGCGAACACCTACAAACACTAACCAAAATGCAGGAAAGTAGCATATGCTGCCAGTGCTCCTTCAGGTCCTTTACTATTTTTTCTATGCTAGTTCCTTGGATGCTTTCATCCCCAACAGCTAGATCTTGTGCCATTTTGTCAGAGGGCTTCTCTCAGGGTATTTACATCCACTTTGCCTGAAGCCACAGAGAGCCAGCCTGTGCCTGAAGATTTTCATTCCCTTGAGAGTAGCCCCTGACTGAGTGCTTCCCCTCTTTCTTTTCCCTGGACTCCCTTCCCCACTCCCTTATTGGTTTTTCCCTGACGACAGACACATCCTAACGAATCACATCAGGGCGAATTCTCATCTCAGATGCTGTTTCTTGGGAATCTAGTCTAAGACAAAGATGTCCCGAACTTATAACTAGTTGTTTTCTCAAAAAAGTTTTGTAAATAAATTTGGAAATTAAAACAAATTATTTTGTCAGAAACGTATTAGAAATGTTGTTAGAATTCACGAAGCTCATTTAACCCACCATGTAACTAAAATACTGAACATTTGCGAAAGAACGTTGTACAGAACTTCACTGCTGCTCAAATAGCAACAAAATGTAACAGGAAAAAGAGTTTTCCTTGAGCCACAGTGAGGATTTAGGTTATGAGGGAATTTCTAGGAATTTCCAGGAATATTGTTTGTTTGTTTGTTTTTTATAATAGTGTAGAGAGCTGGAATCATGGTAGCAGGAACCTGGGAGAAGGAAAGGTGGGAGGAAAGAAGGAAAAAGATATTCCTTAAGGTCAGAGTGGAGGTTTAAAAAGGAGAGAAATCTCCATACTGTTTTCCATAGTGGCTGCACCAACCTACACTCGAAAAAGAAAAAAAATAAAGAGAGAGGGGAAAGGAGATTTAAGATAATGACTGTAAACGCAGGGGAAAGGGATATAGAGGGAGGAAGTCATCAAGCAGTGCACACAGAAAAACAAAAAGAACAGATGTACATCCCCAAAGTGGCCACTGTAGGAGGTTTTGGAGAACTCATGACCAAGGAATTGAGAGGGGAGAGAAAAGTGTTCTGGAAAGGCTTGAGAAGGGTCAGAAAAGTTTTCCTGGACATCCTTCCTCTCATTGCCCTCCCCTTGGTGGTCTAGAGAGCAATCATTTTCAATGGATCCTATTTACTCTATTTGGAGGTCTACAATTAACATAAAGGAGTTCTGAGTCTTTTTCCCTCATGGATTCTTGAGTTCTTTTCATACTATTTGACTGGCAGCCAACTGCAAACACATGAGTGAGTCTAAATGAGAAGACCTATACTGAGCCCAGCACGAAATGCCAAGCAACAGAATCGTGAATGAAATAATTTTTCTTTTAAGCTCTAAGTTTTGGGGTGTTTATACAGCAAAAGTATCTGATATAGTATTACTCATGATAATGCATTCGTTATCATAAAAAGCATGGTAATGATAACACAAATTATGCAAAAACTGTATAATTATTGAAAGTAACATGATCATAGTTGGAAATAAAGTTTTTAGCTTTTTAGTTTTTTTTATTAGTTCCCTTGTATCTATAATCAACTAAGAGTCTCCCATTTAAGCACCGTACACAAACATTTAAAGACAAAGAGTTTAGACCCGACTTCTCCAGCAGCTGTGGAGAACTCTGATTAGTAGCACTGTGTGGTTCAGGGTCAACATTTATTCCACAGCTCTCCATCCGGACATTCCTCATGCTTAGTCCCCTCTGACTGAAAGTCCAGTCAGAAAAACAAACACATTAGTTATTTTAACAGAGAGAATTTAATATAGGGATTGGTTAAACAGTTATTAGAAGACTTAAAAGGCAAACAAGGGAATGCTGCAGTAAGAAGCCACATAACCCAAAGGGTAAGAGAACAACGAAGCAGAGGTTGAAGTGATGGGAAACTAGAAGCTTGGAGGAGGACTGTGGAGCTGGGACTCTTCCTTCTGAGGAAAAGGCGCTGCCTGGATACTGTTGATACTTCCTTGGGGATGCAATGAGACTATTTCTGGAAGTGCTGGAAGAAGCTGGAAAGTGGAAGCTATGGCTCCTGAAGTGGAGGATACTAATAGGAATGAGCAAGCAGGGAGGAAGGAATAAGCCTCGTCTCCTTGCTGCCTACCTTTGGAGATCCTATTGGTAGAGCCTAACATGAGTCACTCACTTAAGACAAAGAAAACCTAAAGGGAATTATTCATTTATGGAAAAAAAAAATTAATAGTTATAGTTTCCAGAGTTCCAGCACCAGCCTCACAGAACAGCATATGGAAGGGTGAGTTTGGAGCTAAGATACAATAGCTTAATAACTGGAATTCCCCATCTTTATCTTGAAGACTCTGGAACATGGCTTTCTTCTTTTTTCTTTGTGCCCATCTTGGGTGTCCTAGAATTGAAACAGCAAAATCTCCAAGTGCAAAGATGATGCTTAACAACTTTTGGTTGAATAAATGAATATGAAGCTGTAGAGTAATTTTTTAAATGCCTCCTTTGTGTTAGATGTTATATGGAGCACTTTCTATGTTTATCTTCTTTAATACTCACAACGACCATGTGAGGAAGATATTTCTCTCTTTGTGTCAGTCAGTGTCTAGTCAAAAAAACAGAAATCCACCTAGGCATTTCAAGACGAGGGAATTTAATACAGAAGATAGGTTATAAAAGTTGTAAGTCTGGAGGAACAAAAGAGGAAGACGATGCTACCCAGAGTCCTTTGGTAGCTACTCACTGCTGAGATCGACTGTGCTCTACGGCTGCACCCATGTGATGGGTAGAACCAGCACTACTGCTGCTGAGCAGAAGGCCTGGATGCTCCTCTCTCCATTGTTGCTATAGCAATGGCTTGAGGTATAGTAGCCACTGTCACTAGTGCAGGGACCTGTTGTTGTGGCTATAGCAATCATTGCTATTTCAGGAAACTGGTCACCTGCAGTAGCCTACAGTTTCGATGTGGCCATTGCTAGATCCAGAAGCAGAAAAACAGCTTTTCTCTTCCACCTGTCTTCTTATCTCTGGCCAGTGTGCCTCTCTTTGGCAGACTTTAACAGAAGTCAGCTGGCAAAGGAGTTTGGGAAATGTAGTTTTCAAACTTCTAGTTCTAGTGGTATGTAGAAGAATATAGAAGGACAAGTATGGAGCTGAGAGCCATAGATAAATATCTGGAACAGCCCACCTCTTTGGCTACTCAGCATCCGTATATACTTTTCTATCCTTTTAAACTTTCATCAACAATATCAACAAACTCATGCTTCCACTCAATACAATGCGACTATCCCTTATACAAACTGATATGCTTTTACCCTCTTCCTAAAAGGGGAAACAAGTGGTTCTCTGTCTCTGGTAGGTAACTCCACTGGCCCAGTTCAATATTTTGTTCATCTTTCTTGGTCTAACAGCCTTATAATTTATTTCCAAATATATTACTTAGTGTGTTTTGCTATTATAAATGAACAAAATATTGCAATTATTTGGGTGTATAAAGCCATATCCCTCAAGGCCAGACTTTCAGCTGTTGCCCCTAGAACTGCTGGAAACTGATACTGGTTATGAGTCTGGAGGCAATGAAAGGTGAAGAGAGTGAAGCTTCAGAACTTGCATCCTCTTGGCAGGCGACAGCCTTGGGTGACAAGGTCACTTTGCAGGGGAATACTAGTCTTCTCGCTTTGAGAGGAGGGATTGCTCCTGTGTCAGGGAGACTTAGATGATCAAGAATTTCTCAGATTTTCCTGAGTTTATCCAGATGGCCTCATTCCAGTGCTGAAGGTATCACCCACTCCTTCCAAATCAATCCTCAAACTCTCACATGAAAGATCTGATGAGTTCACGAATTCAAATTATATTGCAATTCCCCAAACTTTGGGATAAAATTTTGGGACTATATCAGTCCTGTGGCTGAAAAAAGAAGAGATTCCTTTAGTGCTATCACAGAAGTTCTCACCAAACTTGTCCTTTTCTTTCTGTAATGTCTCCGGGAAAGTCAGAAACAGATATCCATAGTCTTGAAGTCATCATTCCCACCATCACCCCGCTCTCGCCATTAACGATAATCATTGCCATTTATTGCAGCAACCCATAATTACCAAGGAGTTCCAGAGAGAGAGAAACTTGAGGGAGAAGGCCTCGAATAAAGGTGAGTGTCCAGGAAACCAGGTATAGCTGTGGTCTGAGGCCATATCTTGTGCCCAACCTGGGGGAGAACCAAAAAAGTTACCTGCCTCCCAGAACACAAGGAAATCTCTGGCATTGAGCAGTGTAAAAAATAGGGGAAAACCAAGAAAGAAGCCATATTCCTCAGACATCCTGGCCAAAGTGTGGTCGGGCATAAAGGGCTAGGTGAACTGTCAGATCTCTTAAGACTTACCCCCGGCTATGCAAGACTGAGCCCTGTGACTCTGGGTTATGGCTGGCATTGTTTGTTCTCCTTTCCCTTCAATTAATAGCTATTTATTGAGCAACAACTTATATGTCAAACTGAATTGGGCTCTTAATACTCTTCCCATTTTACAGATGAAGAAGCTGACGTTCAGAGAGGTTAGATAACTGGCCCTACCACACAAGAAGATTTGAAGGGGGGATTCTTATTTCCTCTAAGAGATGTAAGAGAAAAGCCTCGTTTTCTCACACTGTACTCTCTAAGGAATCCTCAGATCTTCAATGTGGTACCAGAGAAAGTAGGAGTGAGGTCAGGTTGCTGAAAATTGTGTCATAATTACTCAGGCAATTGACTGATGGGGAAAGCAGTAGGCCACACTCTTCATCATTGAGTGGAAGTCTTGCTGCCTTCAAGGGGTTTGGTCTGAATCCCTGTTCCCTTTTTTAAATAGTTTTTGGTGAAGGACAAAAAAAAAAAAATATGATGATGATGTAACTAGGTTCCTCTGGAAATTCTGTTGGCCTCTGCTTCTGACACAGTTGAAACCTCGAACTGCACCAAACTTGATGGGAAGGGACAGGCCACAGCAGAGTTTTGCCTAAGCCTAGTCTCAGGTAGAGGAAGGGATTCTACTCTCTGCTGGTCCTACATCTGTTTTATTATTCATGGTACTTGGCCGATTGCACAAGATAGGGTTAGGAAGGTCAACGCAGCATTAATATGTTGAATTGGAAGATGGCATGGGCTGGAGATGGAAGCTGTCACACCAGAGTGATTCTTATTGAGAAGGCTTGATTTGATATTAATATTAATTTGAAGTTTCTTCTAATCTTCAAGAAATTTGTCCTACCTAGGTAGGAGAAAGCTTGAATGCTAGCCCCATGCAAAGCAGTAATGTATGTTGGGTTTAATGTTGGGGGTAGGGAGTTGGGAACAAGGGGAGGGAGGATCGGATTATCTACAGTCTTTAGTGTGAGGCTCTACCATGGGTGTTTGGGAAGGTATGTACAGAGCCTTCAGTGGGAATTAAACAGATTCCATAGTTCTGCCTAAATGTAGAGTTCCCAAGGATGTCTATCTACTAAAAGCGTAAGAGGCAACACCCAGGGAGGGATATGCCAGGAGAGTTATCATCCCCACTTCCCAACCTCACTCTAGTCTAGTTCTCAACCTATTTGCACGTTAGAATCACCTGGGAAGCTTTTAACAAGTTGTGCACGCCTGGGCCCTGCCCCACAATCTCTGAATCAGAATCTCTGCAGTTAGATCTGGGCACAGGTGTGTTTGAAATACTCCCCGAATGATTCTAGGAATGATCCAGGAAGATCCAGGAATGCAGATTGCCAGGATATGCTGTCTTTGAAATCTCTTCAAATTAAGCAAAGGAGATGAAATCTCAAGGACCAATAACCCTCTAACATCTTGCCTTCTACCTCCCAAAGCTACAGTGATAGGCTTTTTCAAATAGGCATGAAAAGCTGACTTCCAGCCTCAAGCCTGGTTCTGGGTGGCTTCTCTACTTCGTACACCACTGGGTCTCCAACTTTAACATGAACCACAATCACCTCGAGGGCTTATTTAAAACAGAGTGCTGGGGCCCAACCCCGTAGTATCTAAATTCAGTGGGTCTAGGGAGGACTGGCAAACACAGATGAAAGTTTCAGCTAGGTTAGTTATGAGGTCTGTGTGATGCTGAGTAGCTGCTCTAATTGACTTTTCCAATTGATGAAATTTGGTTCCCGTGGGGGCTGCTGCTGCAGGTAAGCTTAGGATGGCACCACTTGGGCTTCAGCAATAAATGGACTTGTGATTTTGAGCCTGGTGGTCAGCAGTGGATGCCAGTGTTTGCCATGGTAGACACAGCCCAGTGTACTGATTTGAGGTAAATTTCCTCAGATCACACCAGAAAATGGCAGTCGCAGGAAGCTTGGGGTCTCTTACATGAGTAGAAATGTGCTTTGCTGCTGAAATGATAATCCGAGACTTTATTCTCAGACTTGAAGTTGCTTCTGGAGTGAATGTGAACTCCCTAGAGGCAGAGCTTCACATTCACAAGCCTAGCACAGACCTGGAAAGAGTGGACACCAAGTAAAGGTTAGCCCCACCAGGACCCCTCAGGCCAAAGACTAGCCCTGTCTACACTGCTGGGCCCTGCTGATATTCAACAGAGCTGGCCTCTGTTGGAATTGTAAAGTCAACAAGCCCCTCGTCAGTACTTCCAGTGTCTGGTTGTCTTTTCCTTTCAGCAATTCCAGGCCTATCTGCCTACCCCGTGATGGCCCCTGCCAATAGTTAACATTAGACCATGTGTTTTGTTCTGGCCAGTGTTCTGTTGGGAGACATTGGCAGTGGGAGTGGGGGTAGGGAGGTCACTTCCAGGCTGAGACAGTGATGAGCCCTGCGTGTTTTTCCAACCTCTCTTTTCCCCTTCTGGCAAGTGGAGACCTTGCCTTGGGAGGGCTGAGCCTCACATGGAAGCAGTCTAGGCTGGCAGGTCACGACAGGCTGGACAGCTGCACCGGAGAGTTGCCTGACTCACATGAGTGAGAATAAAACACGCTGGGTTTCTGAGATTTAGCTTTACCCAGGACTTGAAGTTTTTAACTTCTGGTGCTTTGTTTTGGACTTCTCTTCTAAAGGCAGATAGTGCCTTCTGGGTTTTAGGTTCAACCTGAGGTTCGATCAGGCATACTTTGCTCCAGTGAAACTAGAAAACAATGTAGTCATCATTTGTCCTGTTGTGTAATGACAGCTTGCACTTGAGGGAGAATAGGACTCAATATGTTGCTTCAACCCACAGACGTTTGCATATTATACTTTATCCCTGTAATTAGAGAGAAGAGAATGGGAGGGAGAGGGAAGGGAAGGGAGAGAGATGGAGGGAGAGGAAAAGGGGGAGAGGGGAACTTCCTGTGTATTAAAAAAGTGATCATGTAGACATGTGTGGAGATTTGGAGGGACTGAGTAACCTCTTAGAACCCCTGAAATTTGATATACTTACTTATAAGGGTTGTCTTGGAGGCAGGATTGTTATAAAAATAAACGAAGATGCTGTATGAAGAAAAAACAACTCATCTTTGTTTCCTTCTCCCCAATCCTTCAAGACAGTTACCTGATTTTACAGATCAGATCACCTTGCCTAGAGACTTGAAGTAACTTGTCTCAGGTCACACAGCTAGAAAGTGGCACAGCTAGAGTCCCACCTCAATCCGTCCATCTCCGCATGTACCACTTTCCCGGTGCTCTTTGTAAGCAGAGGTTGCCTATCATCAGACAAAATGTAAAAGCGCCCTTGTAGCAACCTGTCTGCAATTTCTTAAGGGGATGCAGCTGGCATCTCTTCCCAAGGTCCAGAACCCGCCCAGCCAGAGCACAAGCTCTCAGATCCCACCCTTCAACTTCTCCTTTGACTGCCTCCCTGTCTCCCCTACCCCTTGAACCGGCATGTGCCAGGACAAGTATCCCCTTCGTCCTTCCTTCCAGGCCAGCCTCTTCCCTCTATAACCCAAGGCTTCAGCTGCCAGAAGTCCTGAAGAAATGATTTTACGCAGTGTACCAGCACACTAGGAATGAGCTATAGTTGTGCAGACATGCTGATCACGGCTCCCCTTATCCCAGCCTGGCACCTTGGAGCTCCCCCACCACAGGATTACCTCTGGCATGGGCAACCTCTTCTAACTCCCTCAGCATACCATTTGCACTCTATCATCATCACTCTGTGACATGCCATCAAAAGGGCTGGGAGTTCTGCTCTGGAACACACCTTCTACCTGCTGAGAAGAAAAAGCTTGTGGAGAAAGAGGCTATATATAAGGACCATTTTGTTATTTACATTTTTCTTCTTTTCAATTAATAGCATTGTGGATTGCTTTCCATTATAATACTTATAGACTTACCGTGTTTTTTTAATGGTGACATGTGGTTCATCCTATGCTCTTACTATATTTTACTTAACTAGTCCCCTACTGATGAAGTTTACATTGCTGCAGGGATTTTTTGTTATTGTAAATAATATTGCAGTGGACATCCTTACACATATGGGTCTCTTTTTTTTTCTTTTTTTTGTCTTTCACATTTTTTTAATACAGCTAGAGCATAAATTCCTAGAAATGTAATTGCTAAGTCAAAGTGTATGTTTATTTTAAATTTTAACAGTTATTGCTAAATTTAGAGCCTTTAAAATGTATATAGTCAACTTTATTAATCTTTTCCATTATGTTTATGGGTTTTGTGCCATGCTTGGAAAGGTCCTCCCTCTAGAAAAAAAATTCCTTCTAGCACTTTTATGGTTTTATCTTTTTAATGTTTAAATCTTGCTCCATCTGGAATTCAAGTTAATGTAAGGAGTGAAATAGAGATTAGGTTTTATTTTTTCCCAAATGGCTGGACAGTTGTCCCAACACTGTTTATTGAATAATCCATCTTTTTTCTTGCTGATTTGAAATGCTGCTTTTATCATGTACAAAACTCCCACGTGTATTGGGTTTGTTTTTTCCTTCCAATTCTCTGCTATGTTCCATTAAATCTTCCATCTAATCCTTAGCAATTTTTAATTACTGTAGCTTGAATTTATATTTTAATATCTAGTTGGATTAGTCCCCCTCATTACTCTTGTTTTTCAGAGATTTTCTGGCTATTCTTACATATTTAATTTTATAGTTAAGTTTAAATATAATTTTGTTGAATAAAAAGTGTATCGGTATTTTGATTGGGATAACACAGAATGTAGAGATACACTTAGGGAGAATTAGCTTCATTCATTAATCTTCCCTTTCAATAGAAAGGCATTTCTTTCTACTTATTAAAATATTTTTTATTGTTTTTCTTTAGAAATAAGTAAAAAGTTTTCCTCATCTTTGTCTTTCACATTTACTTCAAAGTTTATTCCTTTTGGGGAGGATAGAAGTGGAAAGATGATTTTACTTGCAATATTAAATGGAATATTTTCATTTTAATATATCTTCCAACTGGTTATTATCTGAATACAGGAAAGCTACTTTATATATTAACTTTGTAGTCACTTATCTTACTAAATTCTCCTACTGTTTCTAATAGTTTTCAGTTAATTCTCTTGGGTTTTCCACATATAAAATCACAGAACCTAAAAATAGTGCTACTATATATCTATTCCAGTGGGAAGTCTTCCAGTGCTTTGACATTAAGCATAATTCTGGCTTTTGAAGTATGTGTTTATTATGCACATATATATCAGCATACATCTATTTATACACATTCGCTTATATACCCATGCAAACATAGCTGCACATGAATCAGATTAAAGTTCCTATCTTTTTATATTTTACTAAGAATTTTTATTGTAATTTGTATTGAATTTTATCAAATGTCTTATTTATATCTATCAAGACGATCACTCGGTTTTCTTCATTTGACCTATTACTAGAATGAATTATACTACAAGATTTTTTTAATATTTAATTCTCCTTGAAGTCCTGAATAAATCCTACTTTTTGATGGGCTGTTTATTTAAAGAATTACTATACTCTATTTGCTAATATTTTATTTAGAACTTGTGTATCACCAGCCATAGAATGATTGGTCTGCATATCTTTTTTGTACTATCTTATGCAGGTTTTGATAAATATTTTTCTAGCTTCTTTATTAAAAGTTTGGAAGCATAGCTAGTGTTGAAATAAAAGTACGTGTCAGGGGTGAGGAAAGGGATATATGTCTAGGTTTAGGGAGAAATATGTTTAGAGAACAGGATCCATATAACAGCTTGATGTGTGTGAGAGAGAGAGGGAAATGTGTATGTAAGAGTGTGTGTGTGTGTGTGTGTGTGTGTGTGTGTGTGTGTGTGTGTGTGTGTGAGAGTGTGTGCATGCGTGAGAAAGAGAGAATCCCAGGAGGGGCATGGCTGCCATAGGTGGACCAATATCAGGTGAGAGGTAGCATTGTGTTTCTTGTTAAGGATCTAGGACTTAGTCCTGCTGAGCTGAGATCTCCAAACTTCCTTTTAATTCATCCTTCTATCAATTAAAAAAAAAAAATTTGAGCCTGTAACCTTTAATGTTTATTCATTTACTTACATTTGCAGTTATATATTAAGAAATCTTAAGAGAAGTCTTTTAATATTTATCTAGGTCAATGAAATTTTGTAAAATATGATATCTTGTCTCCTGTAACTTTAAACACTAGTGAAGAAATTATAGGTGATTTTTTTGCTATTATGATAGCTTTACCATTAGGTATCAGGTAAAGTTATAATATACTCCAGAGGTCAGATTCATTTTAAATAATAGTGAGTGTAAAATTATTATTACAGTCTTCTTCACAATTTCAACTTTATTTCAAACATCAACTTCTTGTCGGGTCTGATTAGCTTGCCACTATTTTGACCTGGTTTTATGGTTACTGTTGAGCTTATCCTAGGCATACAGTGTCCATTCACGCTGTCATTTCTCATTGCTCACATGTGCTTACAGTTAGTAACTGTGATCCAGTCCATACTTCTGTTTATCTGGCACATGTGAACACATAAGACACTTGGCTGACGTGACAAGTAAGTGAGGACACCACTGCAGAGCTCCCATCAGGAAACCAAGAGAACCGTATATGACAAGTGACCCTGTGACAAGTGGACCAGTCAGGGTGCCTGTGTCAACCTATACATTAAAAAGTTAATTTATTTTTTACATTTTTAGGTTAAAATTAAATATAGGCTATCAGTAATTCATTTTGAACCTACGGAAATCTAGTGAAAGATTCTAATATTTTCCTCCATCATCTGTGAAGGGGGTGTGAGGAGTGCTTGGCGTTCTCTTCAGACTTCTGAAAAGTCTGTCACTTGCACATTGGCCAGCACAGCCCTTCACATGAGCCCTGAAATAGCCAGCCCCTTACTGGCTCCACAAGTCCTATGACAGGAGTCTGAGACTGACTGACCTGGATTAGCTGCGCAAACATACCTGGGCGGGCGACCACAACCCTGCAGCAAGCAGCCTTGTCCTCGCAGGACCAAGGAGGACCTGACTGCCCATGAAGCGCACTAGACAATGGCTCCCATGGAGGTCCTGTCACCTGCCAAGGTCTGATCACTTGCACCTGGGTTCCCTACCCCTTTAACAATTCTATTTTTTTTTTGGGTGGGGGGCACTGTACTTAAAGGTGACATTACAAGGAAAACTGGGGTCTTCTGACAACTGGTCTTCCGGAGGTTTTGTGTGGTTATTTTTGTTTTGTTTTGTTTTGTTTTTAGCACTATTTAACTGTATAGTGATCAGAGGGCCCAAAATAGAAGAATACTGATTTGCAAAAGGAGGAGATATTACATAATGGGTACAAGAGTAGATTAGATTTGCCTTCAGCCTCTGCCACTTACTACCTATAAAGCTTTGGGCAAGTTACTTAACCTCTCCAGGCCTCGGTTTTCCCATCTGTCACTCGAATGGAATGAATAATGTTCTTGTAAGGATTTTAAAAGATCTTCCATGTAAAGCTCTTTGCATGGCAAGTGCTCAGTCAAAGCCAATGTTAGCTGGTTTCAAGCCAGGGTGTGGGTGACCCAAAGATAGGTCAGAGGAAACACCAGGAAGGGCGGCTGGCCTCTGGTCATGGCCAGAGCATCCTCATCCCAGGATGCCTAGGGTGACAAGGTCAGGAAAATCTGACCACTTTTGTTCAGCGAACTATCTCTTTAGCTTTGTGGGCCTGTTTCTTCCAAACACCCAAAGCCGTTCAGTAGCTAATATATATTTGCATTTTCTGATCCAGCTAATGAAGCAATTCGTAGTTTTGCAGTAACTCTTCATACAAAACTGTTATTTTATTTACTTATTTGACTAACTACTAAGTATTACATTTTCCAAGCAAATGAAAAAAAAAAGAAATTTAGGGATGGCTTAGATTCCTTGTGGAACAGCAAGAGATACAGATATTTTCTTTCTTTTTTTAAAAAAAAAATTTCAAATTAGAATTGACATTCAATATTATTTTATATTGTTTCACATGTTTCATTATTATTTTATGTTTCAGGTGTACAGCATAGTGGTTAGACATTTATATAATTTACAAAATGATCCCCCTGATTAGTTTAGTACCCACCTGGCACTACACATTATTACAATAATAGTAACTATATTCCCTGTGCTATACTTCACATCTCCATGACTATTTCTTAACTACCAATTTGTACTTCTTAATCCCTTCACCTTTTTCACCCAGCCCCCCAACCTCCCCTCCCATCTGACAGTCATCAGTTTATTCTCTGTATCTATTAGTCTGTTTTCATTTTGTTTGTCTATTTTGTTCTTTGAATTCCATATATAAGTGAAATCATATGGTATTGTCTTTCTTTGTGAAATACCGATATTTTCAACTTGAAATAATTCTATATATCTATTCTTTGAGTAAATAAGAGAATATCTTTTATTGGGCTCCAGGATAAATAAGAGCCATCAGAAATTGAAGAAAAATGTGTGGGAAGAAAATTCAATATTGAGAATATTCTCCTTATGAATTGATTTTTTCAAATATGAATGGGGAAGGCTGCTATTGTTCAATTTCTATGTGAACACTGATTGCAGAACACCAGGATTCAAAGAGAACATAGTTTGAATATACTCTTTGTGAAAATCTTTTATAAGTTCTTCATGGTCACTACATATTTTTTACTATGTATTTTTTATTGTGATAAAATACACATAACAAATTTCCATCTTAGCAAGTTTAAAGAATATAATTTAGTGGCTTTAGGTACATTCACAATGTTGTGCAACCATCACCACTATCCAGTTTCAGAATTTTTCATCACTCCAAGAGGAAGCCCCATATTCATTGAGAAGTCACTCCCTATTCTGCCCTATCCCACACGCCCCTGGCAACAACTAATTGCTTTCTGTCTCTATGGATTTGCTTATTCTGGATATTTCATATAAACAAAATTACATAATTATTATGTATTTTTAAAACATTAGTAACTCAAGCTGCCTTTTCGTTAAAGATAAATTCTATGCTCTTACTCCTAAGACAACCCCTCCCCACTCCACCCCTGCCCCATATGTACATACTAATGATGCAGGACAGGGCAAACTTCCCCGAGTTGGGGGGAGACTCAGCCCTGTACCAAGAGAAGAGGGTCCTTTGACTGAGAGTGTAGAAAGAATTCAACGCACACGCCAAAATTAGTGTCAAAAGGGAAGTTTATTAGAAAAAGGGTAACACTCCACTGACAGAGTGTGCTCTCCTCTCAGAGGCAGAGAGTGAGAGGGACTCAAGTGTTCGGAGAATTCAGTTTATATATCATTCTTTAGTCCCCATTTCCTTTGACATGGACATTTAGTGAGGGAAGGGAGGGGGAAGAGCATGTAGCCTGAAAGGCCTGATGGCAGTTTCCAGCCTTTAATCCATAGGTTCCTCATATTTGTGTAGAGCGGCCACTTAAAGACTGTTATTCCAGTTTCCCCTTCACAAGTGGGGGGAATGGGTTGTTAGCAATCCCAGCTGGAATCTTCTTTTGTTCTGAAGGTGTGCTCCTGGCCTAGCTACAGGGCTGATCAGCATATTGCAGTCTCTGAATGTAGCTTGATTAACATTTTAATTCTCTTGTCTCCTCCCTACATTACTAGTGGAGAAATATAACACAGAAACCCACAGGGACAAAGAGATTGGTGGAGAAGACATCAGTGACAAGAGATTTCAATTCACTTTTAGATGCTAGAAGGTAAATAAAGAAGACACAGCCTGAAGTGTGTATTGAGCAGAGAGCCAGTTTACCCTCAGAATCCCAGAGAGGACCTGGAGGTACCATGTATGCCGTGAGGTATGGAGTTGAAGATAAGAAATTCACCTAAAAGATGAGCTGTCACCCATCACACACCACCTCACTTGCAACATGTCAGTATCAGGTGTCTATCCCATTGTGAAGATCAGACGTTTCTTTCTGGATGGCCCTATGGAGTGACACTTAGGAATGTCAAGTCAACTCTGCCTGTTGAGCCTAGAGTAGAGCCCACCAATTAGCAAGCCCTGCCATAGTGAACCAGCTTCCAGTTATCCTTTTATTGCCACATAAGGATAAATAGACAATGAAGTTACCAGGTATTTGAAGAAGGCTTTAACAGGGAAAAAAAAAAAAAGAACCAATATATATACAAAATGAAGACTAAGTCTGAGCAAGAAAAATCACTCAGGAATTGAAAACTAAAACTAAAACTTAAATAAAAATACCCACAAAAATAATTTGGTATCCAAATTGGTATCCTCAGAAAAGTAGGGGAAGATGGCCATAAACAAAAGGAAGTCTAAAAGAACAAAAATGAGCTCTTAGAAATTAAAAACATTATTGCCAAAATAAAATGTTTAATAGATGTTAGAAGATAAAATGGAGAAAATTTCTTGGAAAGGAGAGGAGAAAGACAGTGAGATTGAAAATAAGAAATATAGATGATCTAATCCAGAAGGCCCAACATTTTGATCCATCCTTGTTCTGAAAGGGAACCTAGAGAGAATAAAGGGGATAAAGTTATTTATGAAATACAAGAAAATGTTCCTGAGCTGAAGGTTGGAAGTAGAGACTCTTATTTAAAATGCTACTAAGTACTTTGAATTGTGAATTTTAAAATGGCTTACATCAAAGCCTATTGTCATGAAATTTCAGAGCCCCAGGGATAAAAGACCATTTTAAAAGCTTCTAGAGCAGAAAGAAATTAGAACATCTACAAATGAATGAGAATCAGAATGGCTTGAACTTCCCCAGCAGCGGTACCAAATGTGCCCTAGTGGTGAGTTGTCTTCATAATTGTGAGAGAAAAATAATTTTCAACCTAGAATTTTACATTTACTCAAACTATTAGTAAAGTATGGGGAGAAAACAAAGATATTTTTATGCATGCAAAGATACAGACAACATCTGTCCTAGGGTGGATGTACTTTAATAGAACAAGTGTGAAACAAGAGGGAAGAACTGACAGGATGCAGGAAGTCGTAGCGTCAGCCCAGCAGAGCAGTGGAGGAGCATTCCAGGAGAGCACAGTACAGCAGGACCAGACAGTAACTGGCACCGATTAAAGGGAAGGCCCTGGGTAGGGGGCCTTTAAGACAAAGGGGACTAGATACAATGCCTGATATAATAAAGCATTTTGAAGTCATTCGTATATGTATGTTAATGCTTGAAAGCCAGCAAGAAATTAGAAAGGCAGTAAGAGACACCAGGCAAAACAGTAGACTAAAAAGAGAGAAAATGTAGTCACGGTGCACTCCTTTGCTTTGCAGAGGCCATATTTATGTGTCATAATGAGGCAAACTGCTGATTATAAATTTAACAAAAATAATGAAATAACTGTCTTAGGAGGATGTACACAGGTGAGGAGGGAACAGCTCAAGAGAGTTAAATATCCATTCATCCTAACATTGTAATCAATAGATAATGTCGACAGTGGATAAATCAAGAAATAGTAGTAGGATCACACTATCTGGAACTGTAGAAGTAATAGCTTTAAAAAGTTAAAAATGCTGGCATCTGGGGAGCAGGAACGGGGGTGGGAAGGACTAAAATAAAGAATCTTTTTTCTAAAAAAATGCAATTTTTAAAAATATGCGCATGTATTACATTGATAAAAATTTTTCAAATAAAAATCAACTAAAGCTGAGGTATGAGAAAAACAACATGTAAATAGCATTTGAGAGCTAATTTTTTTGTGATTAAGACAGCTATGATGTATAAATATAGACAATTAAAAAATTTTTTAAAATCCTATGACAAATTAAAAATGGCTTTCCTAGACAAAAAGAACCTGCATTCGTCAGAAATGAAATTCTACCCATTTCAGAAGAAAATTCATTGCTCATTATAAGAATACATATAGGATGTCTTTCTTAACTTACAACCTGAGTTGCTAAAAGTTAAAATTTAACAGTTTCGAAACTTTACAAAGACCATGAAAAGCCTTTAGAACACTGTAAATTCCAACCTGGGCGGAGGCATGACATCCACACAGATTCTGGCTTCCTTTAACTTCATGTGACTGCGTGTAAATCCTCTGGAATCAAGAAGCAAATAACCAGAAAGTAGGAAAGAGGCCTAAATCCTCATCTCTCAGAGCTAATTCTTCATCTTTGTGAGAGGGAAGTAAGGCAACAAATAATACGTAAAGCAGAAAAATCATAAATTAACTATACGAATATGTTATTTAGAAACATGAAGGTAAATCTTAAGATAATCAGCTAAAACAGGAGAAAGTGATTGCCTGTGGGAAGGGGGAAGAAAGAGATGAAGAAGTCGCCTGCTGTTTTGTTTTATTATTATTATTTTTAAGTAACCTACCTTATAGAACTAGATGACACTAAACTTTGGGCACGTATAGTTTTTTAAAAAATGAAAAATACCATCGTAAAGGGAGAAATGAAATGAAAAGAAATGATACTGACCCAATTTAATTTGCCTTAAGGTGACTATGTGGAAAATGCAGCAGACACAGATGCAAAAGCAGCAGTAGTAGTAGCAATAACACCAGGGTAGCATCTGTCCGTTAATACTTTGTCGAGAAAGTTCATTCATTCAATAAGCACTTATAGAGCACCAACTGTATGCCAGGCCATAGTAATTATGATAGTCAAGGTTCCTGCTCTCATAGATTTGATATTCTAGAGGGGTAAATAGAAAAACACATAAACAACCATATAAATAAGATTTTCTGTAATGTTGAGTGTTTTGAGGAAAATAAAAGAACAGGCTAGAGAGTAACTGGGAGGAAGGAATGATTATGTAGACTGTGTATTCAAGGAAGTCCTCTTTAAAGAAGTGAGGTTTGAATTTAGACTTGAGCAATAAAGAGGCAGCCATGGGAAAGGCAGAGGTAACAGAACGTGCAAAGATCCTGAGGTTGGAATAAACTTGGTGTGTTTGGTTAACAGTCAGTAGGCCAGTATGACTGCATTGGAGTGAGCAAGAGAGAGGGAGCATGTGATAAGGTTTACGAAGTAGGCCTATGAGGTAGATTTTATTCTGAGTTTGATGGGAAGTGTTTGGAGAGTTTTCAGTCATGATAGGATCTAATTTACACTTTTGAAAAATCAGTCTGGCTGTGGGGTGAAGGCTGAATTGGGGCAAGAGATGGAAAGGGGAGGCAAAAAAGAGGGGCAGGAAGTTCAGTTTGGAGACTTCAAGAATTTGGGACAGGATGGAGGCTGAGGAGATAGAGAGAGATCAGTGGGCAGATTTGGGTTGGGAATCTAAATTTAAGTGGAGCTCTGAAGGGCGGCTAAAAGGTTGACGCGGGAACCTTAGAGAGACAGAGGCAGAAGGGAGAAATTCTACTTTTGCGGTGGGTCTCCTCAAATTCCCGGGCTTCCTTTGACATATGTGAATAGGAAGCTCTGGTCAGGAGCGCCTGAGGGACCTGAGTGATTATGCAGGGAATAAAGACTTGCCAAATTGCTTTAAACTCAGCCCGTCTCCATCCCGGCTTTCACCACACTTGACATGAACGTGTAACTGAGCTTGTAAATAACTGTGCTTGGAGGCAGAGCTGGGAATTACGCCCCTCAAGACAGCTATTCAGAGGCTGAGAGAATAGGGCCCATTCGCTGTAATGCTATGCATTAAAAAGCACTTATGCTGCTAAAACCGGCATTAGAATTGCACATAAACATTGCTGTCATGCTCTCAATGGGACTCTGGAGTCCAAGTGGGACTCTCAGAGTCTGCAGAGGGGAGAAAAGCCATTTCAGGCAGTGCAATGATCTCTCCCCCAGAACCCAGGAGCAACACTGCCTCTCTCATGTAGAATCTTCTCCATAAATGGGGAAAAAAATGAGCTTATTTCCAAGCCAAGATTAAACTGGGTCTACACTGCATGGAGACGATGGGTCTCCAAGACAAGGGAAATGAAACCAAGCCAAGAAAGTTCATTCATTCAGAAGTGGCAGGCGGAGATGGTCTAGGTGCTCTGGGAGTTACACGTAGTTCACTGTCCAGCACATGGCAACACATGGTAAGCTGTTAGTGGATGGATGAATAAATGGATGGATGGATAGATGGATGGATGGATGGATGGATGGATGGATGAACAGACAAATGTGAGATCCATACACTTCCAAAAATCTAGTCTTAATAATCCTTTATTTATTCAGTTTCTGTTTAAGAATCAAATAAATCTTCTGAGCCAAGTCTCCACAAAAGGGCTTGGGGGTCAAGTGTGGGCAATGGGCACCCACCCATGGATTTGTGCTGCATACAGAGTACATCGATCACTCTCCAGGAATTCATTCCCTAATGTGATCTGAAGTCTAGAATTATCCATGACCAAACAGAAGGAAGTGAGTCAAGATCAAGCAGTCATCTGGAGTGTCTCTATTGGAACCCAGTCCACCCTAAGGAAATAATTGCTGGGATTAGCTGGCTGCTCAGATAATTGTCAACTCTCAAGTGTACTTGGTTCCTAAAGAAGTGAAAATAGATATTTCTGAAATGTAAAGTGCCCAGCTTGGAGGATAAAGATTTGGACCAAGAATATTTCCCTGGTGTGAGACCAGCCTTTATGCACTGTGCCTCATTCCTCATCTACAAGAAGAAATCAAATTGCTACCAGTCTTGAAAGGATGCTATAAGGATAAATAAATCAATATGTGAGAATACTCTACTTCAGG
>NW_011889001.1:2514396-2566221 GCF_000151845.1 Pteropus vampyrus | reverse complement strand
ATGAGGTAGATTTTATTCTGAGTTTGATGGGAAGTGTTTGGAGAGTTTTCAGTCATGATAGGATCTAATTTACACTTTTGAAAAATCAGTCTGGCTGTGGGGTGAAGGCTGAATTGGGGCAAGAGATGGAAAGGGGAGGCAAAAAAGAGGGGCAGGAAGTTCAGTTTGGAGACTTCAAGAATTTGGGACAGGATGGAGGCTGAGGAGATAGAGAGAGATCAGTGGGCAGATTTGGGTTGGGAATCTAAATTTAAGTGGAGCTCTGAAGGGCGGCTAAAAGGTTGACGCAGGAACCTTAGAGAGATAGAGGCAGAAGGAAGAAATTCTACTTTTGCGGTGGGTCTCCTCAAATTCCCGGGCTTCCTTTGACATATGTGAATAGGAAGCTCTGGTCAGGAGCGCCTGAGGGACCTGAGTGATTATGCAGGGAATAAAGACTTGCCAAATTGCTTTAAACTCAGCCCGTCTCCATCCCGGCTTTCACCACACTTGACATGAACGTGTAACTGAGCTTGTAAATAACTGTGCTTGGAGGCAGAGCTGGGAATTACGCCCCTCAAGACAGCTATTCAGAGGCTGAGAGAATAGGGCCCATTCGCTGTAATGCTATGCATTAAAAAGCACTTATGCTGCTAAAACCGGCATTAGAATTGCACATAAACATTGCTGTCATGCTCTCAATGGGACTCTGGAGTCCAAGTGGGACTCTCAGAGTCTGCAGAGGGGAGAAAAGCCATTTCAGGCAGTGCAATGATCTCTCCCCCAGAACCCAGGAGCAACACTGCCTCTCTCATGTAGAATCTTCTCCATAAATGGGGAAAAAAATGAGCTTATTTCCAAGCCAAGATTAAACTGGGTCTACACTGCATGGAGACGATGGGTCTCCAAGACAAGGGAAATGAAACCAAGCCAAGAAAGTTCATTCATTCAGAAGTGGCAGGCGGAGATGGTCTAGGTGCTCTGGGAGTTACACGTAGTTCACTGTCCAGCACATGGCAACACATGGTAAGCTGTTAGTGGATGGATGAATAAATGGATGGATGGATAGATGGATGGATGGATGGATGGATGGATGGATGAACAGACAAATGTGAGATCCATACACTTCCAAAAATCTAGTCTTAATAATCCTTTATTTATTCAGTTTCTGTTTAAGAATCAAATAAATCTTCTGAGCCAAGTCTCCACAAAAGGGCTTGGGGGTCAAGTGTGGGCAATGGGCACCCACCCATGGATTTGTGCTGCATACAGAGTACATCGATCACTCTCCAGGAATTCATTCCCTAATGTGATCTGAAGTCTAGAATTATCCATGACCAAACAGAAGGAAGTGAGTCAAGATCAAGCAGTCATCTGGAGTGTCTCTATTGGAACCCAGTCCACCCTAAGGAAATAATTGCTGGGATTAGCTGGCTGCTCAGATAATTGTCAACTCTCAAGTGTACTTGGTTCCTAAAGAAGTGAAAATAGATATTTCTGAAATGTAAAGTGCCCAGCTTGGAGGATAAAGATTTGGACCAAGAATATTTCCCTGGTGTGAGACCAGCCTTTATGCACTGTGCCTCATTCCTCATCTACAAGAAGAAATCAAATTGCTACCAGTCTTGAAAGGATGCTATAAGGATAAATAAATCAATATGTGAGAATACTCTACTTCAGGTCCAAAGTATGTGAAACTCATGGAAGAGATAAAAATTGTCAAAACCAAACAAAATCCCTTTTAACCCTTGCAACAAACTGTCCTAAGTTCTTGTCATTAACAAGTCCTTCACTGGGCTTTATTTGCCTTTAGTGTCAATATGATTCTTATTTAACATATAGTAATCAGGAACTTATACATGGCTCTATGACAAATTAAAAACAACATACATTAAGAATATGTGGACCTTTAAGAAAAAGGCTTAATGTTAGCTAGAAAAGAGAAGAAAATGTCAACCAAAAATCAGATATAAACTTATCTGACCTCATGTTATATTTGTGTATCTAAAAGAGATACAGAAAAATAAAAAAAGGAAGAAAAAAAGACAGCAAATTAAGTTGTTAAGTTGTGTTTCTGGTCCTCCCTTCTTGAAGACTAAAAAGCACATCAAACTTTTCAGAAACAGCCATAAAAATGTCAATTTTGCAGGTTTAATTCTACAAAAATTTATTTACATGGAATATCTGCCAGGTAAATGAAGAATCATTTTGCTTCTTATACATATTGTAAAAGTAGCCACCACTAATGGAGCATTTACCAAGTACTATACTCTATGCTAATTGCTGCATAATTAACTCATTTAATCTTCACAAATTCAGAGAGGCTAACGTGTAAGATTTATAACAACAGAAAACTGTATCTGTGATTCTGGACCATCTGTCTTCTGAATCATTGTATCCCCAGTATAGACTGATGTCTAGAATATGGTTGGTACTCAACAAATATTTGTGAAATGAGAAATGCTTTGTAAAATGTCACATAACTAATATTGAAAGATTCAGGTTTGGACCTTGAGTCTGATTCCAAAGCCCAAGTTCTTAACCATTCTTAATAAAAAGTTCTTAACCCTTCTTAACCATTCTTAAATAACACACTTGAGAATGTATACTAATCTAGAATAATTGTATACCAACTTTAGGAATACCCAATTAAGGTATACCATACAAAGAAAGTATATAAAACATAGCCTTAAGTTTAAAGAATAGTAATAAATTGAACACCCATGTGCCCACCACATTTAAGAAATATAACATCATCGGTACCTTGGGAGCTCTGCATGTACACTCTCTGACTTCACCTCCCACTCCTAGAGGTGACCATACCTGAATTTTCTGTTTATCCATCCTTCATCTTCCTAGATTGTTTTAATACATGTTGGTATTCTTAAACCATATAGTACTTTGTTTGGCCTGTTTTCAAACTATAAGTGACAGATGACCTTTTAACTTCTCTCACTACATTGGTCTTTAACCTTAATGAGTCATCCAGTCCATTACTTTCTACAACCCATTAGCCCCTTATTTTTCAAGTTGTTAATTTAAATTTAGTAATTAAATTTAGTAATTTAAATTTTAGTAATTCTTTTCTCAATAGTATAACCTCTTTAATCTCTTCTTATTCAGTAAGATGCTCGTAAATGTTTAACAAACAACTTCAGTGGGTAGCTGATTTGTAGTCTGCTGATTTCCTTGGTGTAAATTTTCCCACTGTGGCTGGCTGATTTCAAGGAAGAAATGCACACAATTGGCTCTTGCAAACTGGTATAAGTCAACTCCAACATATCCTTGAACCTACTATACGAAACCTCAATCCTGCATAGGCTCAACTAAATATATTCTCTCTGAATATCCTTATGCCCTATTATACCAGAGTAACCAGCTGGGCTAAACTCAACCAGAAATCATACAGCAAAGGGACATTTGTATAGTCCATTTAGGTCAGCATCTTCAGGGCAGAGAACAGGGTTGTATTAGTTTCCTACTCCTGTTGTAACAAATTACCACAAACTTAGTGCTTAACCAACGGAAATTTATCCTTTTATAGTTTCTCAGGTCAGAAGTCCAAACAGTCTTAGAAAACTAAAATTAAAGTGTCGACAGAGTATCACTTCCTCCAGAAGTTCTAGGAGACAATCAGCTTTCTCCAGAGTCTTGAGCTGCATCCCTTGTTTTCCTTGGCTCATGGCCTCTTCTTTCATCTTCGAAGCCAGCAATGTACATCTTCTCTCTCTGACTCTGCTTCTTTCAGCTTTTTCCAATGTCCTCTTCTTTTCTGTGTAAAATCTCCTTCTGACTCCCTCTGATTGCATTATAAATAGACTCTGATTGCATTATAGCCCACTGGGATAACTCAGGATCATCTTCCCATCTCAATATCCTTAACTTTATCACATCTGCAAAGTTCCTTTTGCCACTGCAGGTAACATTCACACGTTCCAGAAATTATGACCTGGATACCTTTGGGAGCCATTATTCAGCCTCCCACAAGATTAGAGGAGAGTAGAGAGGGGATATGGAAGAGCAAATGGAAGCTATCCAGCACAATCCACCCCTTTGCCCCACAGCCTTCATTCTTATTCTTCCTTCAGGTGAAAAGTTCATGTCTCTGACACAGGAAGCACTCAAAGTCCCTTCAGAAACTGTATTACTGGGAATGATGTCAATTTGGTCACATTCTCTCCTGAAACTTAAAATATTAGTCACTATCAATATTCTTCATATATGGTGGTATTAGGGGATGGGAGAGGAGAAATGATTAATCAATATAGAGCATAGTTTTCATAGTTCCTCTTTCTACAGCTGGTCCTGAGGTTCATGCTGGTAATCAGAGATACCAAGAAATCTAGGATTCTTGCTGTTTCTGAGGTCCACTAAGCAGGGGTTAAGTTAGCACAATATCATTAATGTAAAAACACAGGACGCTGTTCTGTGGGCTCTCAATATGATGGAAATCCCTCTGCTTTACAGCTGCTGCACCAGGATGGCATGGGGGACTATTCTAGGAGGCTTGCCACCTCCCTGGATCTCACGGCATGAGGCATGACAATTCTCTAATCTTATCTCTCCAAACTAAAGGAAGGTCTATCATAGTATTAGCAGGGTGAGTGCAGGTAAAGCAGTCCAGTGGATCTTTCATCTCAGCAGTTGGGGGTAGGGTAAATTGGTTCTGCAAGTACACATCTGAGTCTTCTATCTTATGTACAGACAAGTCATTCTGAACTTAAGAGCTATAATTTGCTGCCATTGTCTATCTGGTTTTGTAGTGACCCCTTGTCCTAAAGGAGTATATGATTCTTGTCTAACTGTGTTGTCTGGGATAATGAAAAGTCCCTCAGGGTATGAGGGGAAATTTATGGAGTACAAGCAGGTGGGAGTAGAAGGGAACACATCAATGAACTCTTTGAAATATTATCCACACCATCTCTCTCATTTGCACGTCAGCCTCCAGCACTGGCTCTCTTTTCTCTTCCCCATTCTCAGCCCAACTTGTGAAATCTCTTCATTTCCTCACCTGCCATTCTCTCTTTAACCCATTCTGTTCTGGCTTCCCCAACATCCTTCCACCCTTTAAGTCAACTAAGACCTCTGCGTCTTCTAGGGGATGTGTTTCAGTCCTTATCTTACTTGCTCTCTCAGCAACAGCCTTTCATTGCTCACTTGCATTAGACTGTTTCCGTGTGCTGCTTCAGATCCATTCTCCAGCCTTTCCGCCCTGCCCCGGAGTGCTGATTTCTAAGGATTACATCAACAGGCGCCCGCACCTTCTGGCTAACAGTTAGGTTTGGCCAATGAAAGTCTAGGCAGGACATCAGAAGGAGGGAGGAGAGAAAAGTCAGGATATTTATTCCCCTGGCATTTTCCCCACCAGGCTGTAGTTTGGCAATTAATTGTTGGGCATGTCACTCAGATAGTCACAGCTGTCCTAAATTTGGGTAACCCCTCTCTCTTAGTGCCTATTCTGGCCTAGAGGTGGTAGGACTGGCCTGCTGCTGGCCCCAGGAAGCTTCAACATCTCTTGTTGGTTTTTCTCAACATTGCTCACCTCTGTGCAAATAATCTCCTCGTTAAACTCTCACTTCTTTTTCATGTGCCAATATATATCTAGTTCCTCTTCCTTGAAACACATTTTTCACCTGGCCTCCATGACGCCTCACTCTCCTACTTTCATCCAATCTTTCCAACTACTCCTCTTTCTCCTTGACAGGTTTCACCAACCTCACCAAACCATAAATTCTGGAATTCCCTAAGCCCTCTTCTCATCCTACTCTATTCCATTCTCAGGCACTTTCTTCAATATCCACATCTTCGAAATCTACCTATAGTCCAATGACTCATAAATTTGTATCTTTAGCCACACCTGTTCTTTGAGATTCAGACTCAAAATCCAACTTCCTTTCTACTATAGTTTCATTCATTAAATCAAGGAATAGTTGTACAGAGCCTATCACGTTCCAGCCCCTGTTCTAGCTGTGTTCTTGGATGTTTTAAAGGGTCTTACACTCTACTTGTCCAAACTGAACCCATTATTTCTCACGCCTTCTCCCAAGCTCTTCCCCTTCCAGGGTCCCCCACTCTAGTGAGTGGTACCAACACCATTCGTCCAGTTCTACAACTGGAACTTAGAATCATAGCCTCCTTCTTTCTCTTTCTCCACAGCTAGCACATCATCAAGTCCTATCAAATTATCTCCTAAATATCTCCTGAATCTAACCAATTTCCTCCATCTCTACCACCATCTTTTTCTACCTGTACAGTACTAACTGCACCTCCTACTCCAACAAATACTGAAAGTATCGAGGCATGAATCTGATCATGCTAGATCCAGCCTCTGCTTAAAATCTTCCAATGCCTTCTGCTTGCTCTTATGTACTGCTGTCTGAGGCCTGCCTCCTGCCCACCTCTTCTCAAACCACACCCTCTCCAGTACCTTCTTCATTTCCTTTATTTACTAGAGTCGATATGTTTCCTCTTGCAGCAGAAACTTAACCCTTGCTATTCCTTTTGTTTAGAATTCTTTCTCCACATAGCTCACCTCACTCAATAGCAAACTTGTATCTGTTAGCCCTCAGCTAAAATGTCACTTCTTCAAAGATCCCTTCCCTGGGGTTGACTTTTGGCCCCAATAAATAGCAGCTATAAGAGGGGGGGCGGAAAGCAATTGGAAAAGTTAAAGGAGAAAAATCTGATGCCCCTCTTTCAAAAAGACATAACCCTGTTATTAGCTCTCAAAGCACAAGGTACCTCTTCTTCATACCACTTATCACACTTGTAATTTCACATTTATTCGTGTGCTGTTTTGAATAATAAACTATAATTATACATAACTTGAGGGGCCACATATAATTTGTTCAATATCATATTGACCGATGCCTGCCATATAACAGATGACCAAGAAATATTTGTGGAATGAAAAGGTAAAGGAAGAGGGTCATTGAGAGTAAGACCTATTATAGCAAGAATAAGATCTCACCTTATATCAGCATCATTTTCCCTTACACAGTTTCTCAAAGGTTTTGGAAGAAGTTGGGTGGTTCAATAAATGTTGGTGCCACAAGACAATAACCTTGGCTCGTGAGATGATTCTGAATGATGTTCGATTTCCAAATCCAACAGCCAGTCCCCAAAGCTTCAAAAGGAAAATATTTTGTCACTTAATCCCCTCAAGATAGACTATATTGACAAAAAATGTATATTATTTAATGATTTAATCACCTTCCTTAATTTTATTTTATTAGAACAGTAAAATACTAAACCTTAAATTATAATTCAATTACAGCAAGATTTTAAAAAATGAAAATAGCAAGTTATGACAGGCACTCATCTTTGACTACTTAGTATCAATCATAACTTGGCCTGATTTATTGCTCTTTAAAATTCAAACAGAACTTTTTAAGTGAATTCTCTAAATGCTTTAATTTCATGTTGGTGTTTGCCCATGCTGTATTAAGAATTATAGAAATCTGGCCAACCCTACATCAGAAAACTTGGATGGCAACACATAATAATCTATCACCTCTAATTTGACTTTCTTCTAACTCAATTAGAAGAAATAAAGTTTCTCTCCCAGGAATACCAATTATTAGTGATAGCTAGCATTTGCTGAGCACTTACTATGTGCCAGGCACTGTCTTAGCACTTTATACAAATTTTTCCCCTTTAACTCTTCCAATTGCTTTTTAAAGTAGGTATGAGTAACATTTCAATTTTCCAGAAGGTAAAATTGAGGCCAAGGACCTGATAGCTATAATTGGCCCCTAAACCTTATAGCTGGTACTTATTGGGGCCAAAAGTCAACCCTAGAAACTCTGGCTCTAGGGCTGTAGTTCTTAAAGCCATTAACTCTGAGTTCTTGTGCCCTTTGTGATGGAAGCTGAAAGAACATTCCTTTCAGTGTGTCTGCATGCATGCTCTCTAGCGCGAAATCCTGTGGGGTTTTTCTAGTTTTTCGAAGGATGCATTTCTTACTCTCTTTTGTTTTAACTATAAGTGTTTTGAGGCTTTCATGAGCTTTATATATATGTCTTGACAAAATCTAGCCAATTAAGAGATGAATAAAAATAAAGAACTAAAAGCCAGAGAAGTCGTAGTAAACGAACTGGTGTTGGACACTGACTCCACTGAATATAAACTAAGACTGGACAACTGCAGGAACTACAGTCATACACCTCGATCAAGTAAAAACAAGTAAGGATAGATTCGGAAGGTGGAGGAAATGATAGGAAGAAAAAGAAGAAGGCTAATTTCTTCAACTTTTAGACCAATGAATCAATCGATGCTGCCTAAGATTTAAGCATCTAATTTATTTTGAAAGGTAATGATTCCAGTCTCTAAAAGTGCTTCCTAATCTTTGTTCTCAATCTTAGTGCTATACTTTAGGAAATCTCTTACAGTGAAGAAGCACTTATCTAAAGTTCAGGTGTTTCTTCAGTTTCATTTTGGTTTCTCCTTCCTCCTGAAATTCAGGTAAGTTTCAATGTAATATTATTTCTTAAAATTCGTATATAGAATTATTTTATATTTATAAAAATATTTCTCATGTCATTCTCTCTCTCACACTCATAAAGAAATGTCTGAAATAAAGTTTGTTCATATTAATAATGGTTATTTCGGGAGTTTGGGGACATTTTTCAACACCACAATTTCGTTACCACAGCTAACACCATTAACAATGATACTTTCACATCATATAATACCGAATCCACAACTGTCTCCAAAATGGTTTATTCAAACCAGATTCCAATCAAGGAGCACACATTGCATTTCACTGTTATGCCTAAGCCTCCTTTAATGTAGAACGACCTCCTCCCTTTGTTTTTCTGAACAATAATTTGTTGAGACTAGGCCCGCTGTCTTCTACCATGTACCGCCTTGTGGACTTTTGGTCCCTTGTGATATTGTTTCACTTGTTCCCCTAGTCCCTGTATTTCTTGTCAACTGAAAGTTAGAACAAAAGGCTTGATTAGATTCAACGTAAATAGTTTTGGCAAGAATGTGTCACAGCTGCTGTTGCATTTCCTATGGCTTCGTTACAGAGGGCACATACTGTCTGGTTGTTACATTACTACTGATGCTGATACTGAGCCCTCCTTTGTAAAGTTACACTTTCCCCCTTGTAATCTATGGGGTGACATTTTAGCACCAGACAACTATTCCCTTACTTTTTTAGCATCCATTGATGATTCATGCCTGAATCATTTCTCTTATTAGGGGCTGCAAAGCAGTGACTTTTCTAATTCTGAAAGCCCATCTATTATTAACTGGGGTTTTACTATAAAGAAAAATGTTCTCTCATCATCTGGAGCTAGTGAGTTACCCTAGAATACAGCTCCCACTTGAAAAGCAGGATAATGCCTAACTCTTTCCCATTAATTACAAATTATACAAGTAAGGAGTTGATATAATAGCCTCCTCTGATGGTGACAAATCACTTTTATTTTTTTAGCTTTTTCTCTTTTTGAGTATCATTACAGACTTACAGATTTTTTTATTTATTCAATTCATAGTTATGTATTTGATGCTTAAATTGCTATAACTCTGACCAGTAGAAAATCCTTCAAGCTGATGCCTGTATTTTTGACATAATCCTGTTCTCCTTTGAAAGCTTTCTTGCTTTCTAGCTCAAGAGACTTAATTTTTAGTAAATCTCACTCATTTCCCCTACGTATTGAGAGGAGAAATTTACTGAAACAAGTGTATCTGATGTATGCCTTTTACATACTTAGCTCAAAGCTGAGTACCATGAAAGAACCAAAAGAATAGTGTGTTCCTTATTAACTGGTAAGAAGCTCATACTTTTGTTGCACGGATGACTGGCATCAAGCACAGTTAGTGAAGGCCAGCATTTGTTTTGGGTTGACCGTTAACCAAACACATTGGTCCAGGCATAATCAGGAAGGAGGGAGAGCTCTAACACTGGCTTCAGGGGGCTGGCCCAGGGTAGGGAGGCATGAGCTGTCTCCTGCCTCCATGAGACCCAGGCCAATATCCATAGTTTACCTGATTCCTCGAGTCTTCACCTCAAACTCCATCACTGAAATGGCAGCATGGACAGATGCCAGGAGGCATTTGAGAGCTTGACTTTGGAGGGCAGCCCAAGGTTTCCAAGAAGGGGAATGTGGAATGAGGAGTAGATGAGAAGTAAAATGTGCTATTCTGCCTGACTGGCAGAGGGTGTGTTCTCCATTAACCATTGATTGACTCTGGTCATCATTTGTACTGTGTCTGTCTCTCTTCCCACTACACAGCCGGCTCCAAGTAGGCAGCAGCCTGCTTTTCTCACCTTCCTGTGCTCAGAAACTGCCCCCATGCCCTGTAGACCATTAACTATTTTATACAAGTAACACTTTAAAAATTATTGAGTTTAAAATTTGAAGGAGTCACGAGAAGAGACAGAGCTTATTTCAGGCAGAAGATCACAAACTTGACATTTGTAGTAGGGTTAGATTTAAGTATAAAAGGAGAAGATATAACACAAAATAATTAGATAATAACTATAAAAAACTTAGCTTTGTGCTCAGAAGGTAGTAAGCCTGGGTATAAGAAAGCATAACACCTGTCTTTGCCACATACTTGCTTGTGTAATATTGGACAAGTTCTTTTATTTCCCTGAGACTCAATCTCTTCATGTGTAAAATGGGGACCCATAATAGGGCCAATTTCACAGAGGTGTTTTGAGGACTAAATGAAATAATGTATGTAAAGGGCTTAATCTTGGGCCTAGCACAAATTCACTGTTCCACATGTGTCAGCCGCCAGTGTTTTTACTGGCAGGAGGCAGTGCTGGATGTGGTCAACTGTGCCAGATGCTGCAGAGAACTTCGGAAAGTCAAGAATAGGAAAGAGCCTTTGGGATTGGAGCAGGTGTCATGAGTGAGTCTGAGGGGAGCAGCTTCATTACTGTGGTAGGAAATAAAGAGATTCATTTGGTCAGGAGAGTAAAAGAAAGATGGAAAAGGAGGTGATTAGGACACTCATCTGATAAGTTTAGCTAGGAAAAAAAAAGAGACTTAGACTGGTAGGTAGACATGACAGCAAAAATAAGGGCGGTTTATGTTGTTTTAAATAGAGGAATGACCTTTATTTGAAGAAAGAATCTAAAACAGAAGGAAGAAATAAAAATGCTGAAAAGAGGAGCAATGATGTAGGTTTAGTTAGTGTCCAACACAGACCCATTCACCCTTTCTACTGTTTATCACTGAGCTAAAGAGAGAGAAAATAGACTTTCTTACTCAAATATCTTCATTGTTCTTCTATTAAAACCCAGCAAAACAAACTATGATGCCTGAAATCTTGCCCGTGCACTATGGGCCACATGATCCTACTCTGGTTACTTAGCCTCTCTGCCTCTGCTCCCCTCCTGAACAGGAAAGATAATACTGCCCAACCAGCAGGTATGCCTTAAAAAATTATAGATAATGCATGTAAGACACCTGCGACTTAGTGGATGATCAGTAAATGGTAGCTATAAAACTATTAGTAGATCACATTTACACTTCAGCCTCTAATTTCATAAGAAATTTTCTTGAAAATAATACACTTGGTATCAATGTGCATTTAAAAAATTATTTCAAGATGTCTTTTAAAGGACAGCTTTTATGTCAACACAAAATATTCCATACTGGAAGATTGAAGAAGGCAATCATAAGTTTATACTAGCAGCATCACCAGGTAACTTTGGTGTTCAGTTCCTGTCAAAATACAGGCACATTGAACACAGGATGATTCCTCAGTAGGGATGGGAGGGAGCCAGAATAATTATTCTCCACCTCCTTCTTCCTCATCATTATAACAGAATGTTATCAGAACTAGGGTTTTATTTAAGTTTCTGATTAGCTAAAGTTTTAGATGAGCTAGCTCTTACCATTTCCACATTTGTCAAACATTATTTTATAACGCACAGACCCACCGTATCGTCTAGTGTCATCGTGGAACATAATTGGATCTTTCTTTGATGATTCAGGATCCTACAGTGCAACAGGGTGGTCATTACAAACACTAAAACAACAACAATAACAACAACAAAAACATCAAGTACTGTTTCATAGAGAAAATGAAGAAGGTTGAAGGAATTAGACTGAATTAGCGTTGACCCCAGGATGTAACCTCTTTATAAAACCTGATTTTCTTCTACAAACAAGCCAGAAGAAGCCAGTTTCTTCTGGCTTGAAACTGCAGTTTATTGGATTCTGGTTAATCTAATTTATCCAAGGAGCAAAGAGGGCTTCTTAAGTAGAGTTTGTTTTTTTAGGCGCCATGATGATTCCCTTGAAGTCTAACCTGTTTTCTGCCAGGTTCTGTGTTCAGGAGCAACCCTATTTGGTGCTACTAGCTACTTTCTTCCCTAATTTATAATCTTGTCTTGTTCTGCCTCATTATTGAATATACTTCATTGCAATGAAGCAAAATTAAAATAGCACAGCATTTCTGTTTAGATAATTATGCAACAATTATATTTTTTCTTGTGAGATGTTTTGCCATTTTTACAAGCTTGCAGTGAGAAGAGCTTATTTGCATTTCAAAATAGAATTTTACTGGTAGAGAATTCACACCAAGAAGACAGAATCAGAGATTATTTCCTGATAGTGACAGCACTGCAAGGACAGCACATTTTAGTAGAACAACCAGCTTTCTTAGGAGTAATTTAGATGCACGCAAATTACTTCTTTCCAAAAGATAATAACAGGCATTCTAGTCTTTAGCTGAACCATATAAGGAGAAGGTTCATCAAAAAGAAAGTTTGTAAGCTTTTTAAAAGAAAATAGTTTTATCACCAGAAAATTATTTTTTATTATTAACATATTTTCTAAACTATATAATTTCTGTTCAGATTCAAACGTTTCCCCAAATACCTTTGTGGGGTTTTTTTAAGCATCGCCAGAACTCTATTCCAAACTTGAATGTATATTTCAGTTGAAAAAATTTAATTCCACAAAGTTCAGAAGAATGTTGATGAGCTTCTGTTTTAGAAGTATTTCTCATATTTAAAAAGTTAAATCACAGAGCCTGTTCTGTCTGGAGACCACATGTCCAGTAGAGTGACTTTTATATAAGGGTAAATCAAGTCACATGGCATCAGCTCACCCATGGTACAGTGTTGCCACATTAATGTCTTACTGGAAAAAATTTCCTATGAAGTCTGATATGTTAATAATGCTTCTTGGAAACATAGTTTTCCAACAACGCTCACACAATAAGTTCCCAATGTTTATTTAAGATCTCAAGGGACACGAACCAATAGGCACTACAAATTATCTACCCCAAACCCTCTTAACATCTTCAATCATCTGGAAGCCCCATCAGCCCAGAAGTCAAAGAGCACTAAGAAGAGAGTCTCATTTGTGCCTGTAGTTGGGAAAATGCAACTGTACTTTGGGATGAACTCGCAGCATTCCAAGTGCCCACAAGATGGCACTACTGTCCTGTGACGTTACTGCAACCAGGTTGGAGGGCATTGGGCCGCTGCTGCAGAGCCTGAATTAAAGGAACATTTTGGATACTGGTGAAAAGCCAAAGATCATAGAACACAGGAGCGAAGATGATTGCGCAGGGAATGGAGAAAGCTTAGGAAGTAGGAATCTGGTTTAGCTCCAATTCAAGGACTGCACTTGTAGTAATACTTTGATTTTATACATCTAGGTTCTGGTCACTTCTTGAGAAAAAGGAAGGTGAAATTTATGAGCCCTCTAGATTCTGATTTAAGTTCTTTTTGGTTGTGTCTTTGTTTTTTAACGACTTATCTTATCATTTGCCAAGAAGGCAAACTGGAATCAGGAATTTCTTTTAGGAAGAAGTTTCAGGGCAAAACCATTCATAGGCCAGTGCATCCTCTCTGACCCCAAAGACTTTATCATTGGAAGACAATTAAAAAAAAAAAAAAGGCACAAATTAGAAATACACATTCATATTTATAAAGATGGATCTTTTCTTAAGTTTTTAAACATTTGGTGTATTAATAAATATTCATGTCAGTTATCTATATTATTACTGCTTTGAATGATTATAGTATCTCTGGACACAGTGGCTTCTTTTTTCATTTCTTAGCCTAAATAGATCCCTGGATGGTTTTGGGAAACTGAATGCAACGCTTCCACACTTGAGAGGCTCAGGGGTGTGTATGCAGGTGCGTGCATGTGCGTGTGCTTCTGTGTTATACTGGGAAATTTATTTTTAAAAGGCCAAGGCTGTCCTTGGCGCCTGTGAATCCTCTTTCTTCACCTCCTCCCTGGGTACCTCCAGAGCATAAGGATTTGTCAACAGGAAGATCATTTTCAGCAACCTTAAATCAGACCATACTGATTCTATTTGCCACAGGAAGAGCCCTGCTTTTATCTTAGGAAGGGAGAATTCTAGGCCCTTTTGATTAAATGGGATGGATTACCAGGGAAAACCAGCAACTGTCTTCCTCTGATGTGGGCTCTAATCTATGTAGGAACAGAGGAGAAAAAGTTCAGGTAACATGACAGTGTAGGTCCCGGAGCTTAGGGCTGGAACTTTGAAAAGATCAAAATTAAAAACGAGGAAAGCACTTTTAAGTAAATGTATTATATACAGTTAGACTAAACAAAATTTAAATCAACAGCACTTATTACTAACAGTGTACATTGCAATATCCTTTTCAAAAAACAAAATGCAAAGGATCGTAAAATGTTTCTAGACTTTAATCTGGTAAGAACACTAATGAGAGATAATCTTAAAAAGTCACTCAACAAGAAAAAAAAAAAAAAGAACCAGAAGCAAAATATTCTTTGTAGTATTATCTATGAATCTGAAAAGTTGGAAGAATTAAACGTCAAACACTACACATGATTAGCGATTAGACAGATTAAGGTGTACCAAGCTACTAGATGAAACATTAAGCAGCACTAAATATAAATATAAATGTCATTCAACAGTGTTTTCTAAATGCAAATTTCAAGAGGTATGGTGAAAAGTAATGTTCTGCATAAGACAAGGAGCACAGACCCTGTGCTGCTAGGCCAAGACTCTCCAAGGGGAGCAACAGGGCTTCTCTCCAAAAGCTGCCCAGTTCCCAGTAGGTTCAGGGGCAGCAGGTTGATTCGGAGTATGTTTGTGTCTCCAGAGCAAGTCCGGGAGTCAGCATCTGTGTGCTCAGTCAGTACACTTTAACTTTGCTGCAGAAGTGAAGTTGGCGTTGAGACATCCGTGACAGTGGACTTGGCTTCCAAGTGATTGGCCACACGGTCTATGGACTCTCATGGTCTCTGAGATTGCTGAGCACAATCTGCAAAACAGAAACAAAGAAATCACAACTGCTCCCCTATCTCCCACCCCCACCTGGCACTGATCTGAGTTAGAGGAACAAAAGATGCTATAAACAGGCAGAGGAACAGCAACTCTTCCCTCATTACAAAGCAGTACAGCTTTGCTGACTATCAATCTTGGGGATTATTTAGGGAAAATTTGATTTCTCCATAACCGACTGCCCTCCTCCCACCATCTAACAGATTTCTTCCCTTCCTCTCTTTGTTATCTGCACAGACTGCCATGGAAGTTTCATATTAGTCCAGATAATACACAATTAGGGAGGCAAATTGGTCAAAACAGAAATCATATCACATATTCCAAAGACAAATATTAATGATTTATGGATAGAGTTATAAATTCTTTGAGAGGGTTTTTTTTTTTCTTTTTGTCAGTTCTCTTCAGGATTCCAAGTAATTGATAGTTAATTGTATATTGATTTTTGTGCAGATACAGTGTAATGTAAGCTGATAAGTTCCAGGTTCTTAATCGCATGGCCATTATTGTCAAAACAGGGCAGGAAGAACTTCTCTGGACTCAGCAAGCTCCTTTCAACATCAGTTTTTCACCTTGAGACCTAAAACTTTATTTACTAGAGACCTACAACTTTATTTACTAGAATCCTACTGTTGCTATGCCCCCTCCATTGTGTGAACAGTTAGTATGAAGAAAATTCTAGTCAGTTGTGGTTGTATACAAATGTCAGTGACAGAAGCCTTAATTGTTCTGTGAATTACTTCCTGTGTAAGATAAAATAAATCCTATAAATTATCTGGAAAAGATTAATTCTGTCTTCGTAACCAATTTGGATGAAAAAGGCATTGCTGGTGAGTTATTAAAATAATATCAAATGCCATCTAACTTTTATGTAGAGACTTATTTTTCTTCCCACTCTCAGCATAATTATGGGATACTTACATTTTGAATTGTTCTTTAGATGCTGGTCGGGTTGAATCCTTGTCAAGTTTTGATGTTTGAGTAAAAAAAGTGATAGAGGTACAAGTTGTGAATTAAGCGCTATTTCAATTAAAAGTGGCATGAAGGCACTCTGCTACTTACACCCGTGCCTGGTTTGCTCATGGGGGAGTGGACCAGGTGGCACGAGGTAGGGGTTAGGGGCCAGAAGACAGAAAGATATTGAGCTATTCTCAATGCTCTGTTGCTCCCAGAGAGCCAGGCCTCAAGTAGCAGCCAAGATCCCAGTGACAAGGCTAGCATCCAGAAAGGAAGGGAATTAAAAACGAAGATGAAAATGAACATCACTTTCCTAGATTAACTTTCTTTTCCTTTTATTGCAGTGATTTTATATATGAATGGGCTGCATCCTGCCTCTGCAGCTACAATAATTTTCATGTTATATTGCACCTATGGTGGATGAATTGGAACTCAAGCCTTCAGAGTTTAAAGAGCTATTTCAGCCCTGTGTGGGAGCCAGGACTCAGGGGCTGCATGCATCAGTAAATCACTACTGTATTCTGGTCTGGTCCAAGGCCAAGAATGTAACCATCCTCCAGAAGGCAACAGAAAATTCCAAAAGCCTGACTTCTTATTAGCAAATTCAGGACATAGAAGCCACGTGCATTAAAAAATAAAAGTTGATTCAAGAGAGTAAAAAAATAAAAACAACAACACGGCATCTCTCTGGAAATTAGATGCATGATGTGTCTTCCTGTGTCAGCCAGACGATTAGCTAATTATGGTTTGTGCATAACGTCTACTTACAAACACCAGAGATTTACTCTAGGCTTCTCTGCCATCCCTTCCACATTGGTAAATAAATAGAATCATGTGTTAGCATCTTGTTCAAAGAAGCAGATGCATGGAGGGCTCTACTCTGCATTCTCATCAAATTATTTTTTCTTTTTGGAAATCACTTTTGGAATGGCAGAACAGTGGGAGACATGGCTGGTCTATCTTTAAATTAGGATGATTTTTTAAAAAATTAAACAAAGATGGAGATCTCTAAGAACAATGTATTTAGCACTGAATTTAATAAAATTAATGTTTTGTTGTATTTTTTTTTTTTAAGAAATAAAAGATTTAAAGTAATTTTAAGGTCCTCCATTTTCCTCTTCCTGGTCTCATTTTTTCTCTCTCTCCCTAAGTAAAATCATCATCATAAACTTGGTGTGTGCTCGGCCGATGTTTCTATACTTTACCATTTTTGTATAAAAATGCATCCATAAGTTATGAATTTTGTGGGTGTTTTATAAAATGATATAATGCACACACCCATACCTTATATAATGCTCTCCAGGTTTAACTTTTTCTCCTCATAGTTTTTGATCTCTACCCATGTACCTGTGGATTTAGTTAATCAATGTGTTGATTCCATCCTATGGACTCTGCCATAATCTCTTTCTCTATTCCTGGGCATTAAATTATTTCCATAAAACATCTTTACAACTATGCTAAATTGGACAGTCTTGTTCCTGTTTCCATGTGAAACTACACTGGCTACATAATTTGTGTACCCAGTAACTGTAATACATCTTGACAATATCTTCTCTCATGTTGCTTCTTATCCTTTAACTTTGTACGTGAGGCCTTTTGTTCAAAAAATATTAATTTTTTTGGTAGCTACATTTATCAGTCTTTTCCATTATTATTTCTATTTTTTTGTGTGTCTTCCCTGACCTAAGTTCACAAAGATATTCTCTTATATTTTTCTTAGTCATTTTAAAGATTCTTGAAAATGTTTTTGTTTTGTTTTAATCTTCAGATATTTAAGTCATCTGGAGTTTGTTTTTATGTATAAACTCCAGTAAGTGTGGGGTAGGAATTTAATTTTATATTTATTTTAATGTAAAAAGTCAGTGGCCTCAACATTATTTATTAAACAGTCCATCACCTCCCCCACTGATTTCTTTCGGGCTAATCTCAGATCCCTACATTGAATTCTGCTGATCTATTTATATTGTGCACTTACTGGCAGAGTTTTTAATAAGTATTAATATCAGGTTGAGTGAGAACCCAGTACTTTTAATCAACTCATGTTCTATTCATTAAAAAACACAGAAACGGAGGGGAGGGGCTGGGGTGAGGTAGACAGGATAAAGGGGTGAAATAAGTGATGACAGAAAGAAATCTAACTATGGGAGGTGAACATACAGTATATATCTATGCCTTACTGTTAAAGTGTATAACTGAAGCTTATTGGATTTCATTAATAAATAAATAAATAAATAAATACAGAAACAACAAAATAAAACAAACAAATTTTCATTCTTTTCAGGATGCATTAGAAATTCTCCAGCCTTCACAGTGTGAAAATACAATGACTCTAAAATCAGACAGACTTGAGTTCTTATCCCAGGCTTGTCATTTTCTGGCTATTTGAACTTGAGGCATGTTTCTTAACCTCTGAGGCTAGACTTTCTAATCTGTAAAATGGGGATAATAAGATTTACGACCTAAAGCTATTGAGAGGATTAAGTGAGTTAAGCACCTAACACAACCTAAATTCTCAGTAAATATTACTTTTCTTCCCCTTCCCTGTCCTTGAAAAGAACCCTGTGTTTCTTGGTTATTCTATTCACTTATTGACTCCACAAAAGACAACTGAACTTGCTTAAAGGCAAAACAAAATCCATTCCAGGCTGATGTTCTGATTCAGTCACTTTTCTAAAATCCAAATAATTGCCTGAGCTTTGGGACAGTAGAAGCTACAAGGATGTTCTTAAGCTGGCTGCCACTTTTCTTATTAATTAAATGACACAAATAGGTCATAATAAAACCAGAGCCAATCAGCTCCCTCCCCTCCAAATTGCACAAATTTAGCTCTCCTGACAAGTGCTGAAAAGATCAAAAGGAGGAGGAATCAATAGGATTAAGAGTTTGAAATTCTAACATCTTACCCATGGTGAGTCTGGGACCTCCAACTCTCCGGCATTGCTCAGACCAATATCATTTCCTCAGATGGAGAGGAATTTTTTAAACTAATGCACCTTGAAACCTGGGATGGAGTTGAGAACATGCGTGGAATTTCATCATGTCCAGGTAGAAACCTACATTGAAGTGGCTGTTCTGGAAGATGAAAGAGGGATAAAAAGTACATCAGGAATAAATACACAACGTCTCATTGCGGCAAAAGGTGAAAGTTAAAGGGCCTAATGTAGGGGGGAGTCAGGCCCTCCCCTGGAGCCTCTGCCCTGCAGGGCGCACTCCTGGAGAGAAACGAGCCAGCAGGTGAGTCGTGGAGCAGGCTGGCTCTGTGCAAGTGAGGCTTTGGGGCATCATCTGATGGGATGGAGAGGCCCAGGTGGCAGGATGCTAAAAGCAGATTCCATGAAGGGACTCTGTGGCTGCAGTTGTAGAGGACAGTGGCCAGGTTCCCCCTGGAACCACCATGTGCTTCGGAACCTTCCACAAAAGCAAGTGTGGATAGAGACATGCAGTGGAGAGGGGCTTTGGGAGTAGACCTGTGTTGAAATCCCGCCTCCGGCACTTGCTAGCTTATGACCTTGGGCAAGTTACTCAACCTTTCTGAGCCTTGGGTTCTTCATCTACTAATTGAGGGAAAGAATTTCAAACTTAAAGTATTGTATGAGAATCAACTGGAATGAGATCTAATATATAGAGTTCTCAGTACAAGAGGGATTAAATAGATGTATCTACTAGCACTTTCCACATTGAGAAAATGTGATTGTCTTTGGTGAGCCAGGGAGATGAACAGCCCTGCGTTTTGCTCCCTCCTTCAAGATGCACTCCCACAGCAAGTTCTCCATCCACCTCAGCAAGCATCCCTTTCACTCTCTGCCTCTCAGCAGAGCTGCCCCATTCTTCGCTCATCTCCACTAACTATTGTGTATATGGAGTTACATGTGTGTGTAAGATCCGAACTTACAGAATGTCTCCCCCAAGTGTGTAAATGGGATGTTTGTGACTCAGAACACACTGGTCTCTTGGTTACAATATCCTAAATCAATGTCTCCCTTGGATATTCTGACTCAGTAGCTTGAGGGAGGGTCCAGGGCTCTTATGGTTTGGTAGCTCTGTCCTGGTATCACCTGTGAGCTTGTTAGAAATGCAGAATCTCAGGCTTCAACCTCAGACCTACTCAATCAGAGGCTGCACTTCAAAAAGATACTATGGTAGAGTTGCCAGATAAAATACAGAAGGTCCAGTTAAATTTTAATTTCAGATAAGCAATAAAAAGTTTTTTAAGTATAAGTATGTCCCATAAATATACTTGTATTTTCATTTGCTGAATCTGGCAATCCTATCTTCAGGTGATTTTTATGCATATTGAAGTTTGAGAAGCACTGGTCTAGGTCAGTAGATCTCAAACTTTCACATGCTTCAGAGTCACCTAAAGATCTTGTTAAAAACCCGGATTGCCGGGTCTCACCTCTAGAGTTCCTGATTCTCTGGGCAGAGGCCTGAGAATTTGCATTTCTAACAAGTTGCCTTAGAGCTTAGACAAGAGCTGAGGGTCCCTCCAACACATATCTGTGAATAAAGAGAGAAGGAATAACAGTCTCCGATTCCAAGCCAGTAGCCTGTAAAAACAGCCAATCATCTATAAAAAGGTCTGTAAGAACAAGTGTGGATGACTGTGGAATACCAGCAACTCATTTTCTTCTGACTTCCTAAGTTTCTTCCCTGTTTTCAAGCTACTGGGTATTGTTCCCAGAGCACAGCAGGGAAAGCAGGCTGGAAATAGATGTATTTAAAGCAGGGGTGTAAGTGAGGTCAGATTTGAGGTATGGAGAGACCAAGAGGGCAGAGTGGAAAATGAGGCACCCAGTGGTGGGGAGCGAGGAGGGGGAGAAGGGGGCAGGCCTGACTCCTCAGTAGGACTGGGTGGCTCCAGCTGAAGTGGCCATTGGAGCTCAGAGGAAAGACACAAGTTCCTGGAGTCTGAGACTGAGATTCAAACCCCAGCTCTGCCAGGGATCAGCACTGTGGCCTTGTGCATGTGGTTCCACTTCTCTGAGGTTTAATTTCCTTCCTTTAAGAATGATTGTGAGGAAGACAGGAGACAATACAGAGAGATAAAATTCCTGATAACTTGAGTAGGCACTCAGTCAATGATAGCAATTGCTATTATAGTTGAAAGAGGTTTTAAGGCTACTTTAGAGTAACATTCTGTTTGAGAGAATCTCTTTACCTATATTTAATTTCATAATGTAATAGGTTTAGGGGAAATGTCATCCATACGCTAGCGATAAAGGCCTCTTATAAAAGTATACATTGTTAATGAGATACACATTCCCACCTAAATGTGATTTCCCTTCTAACCCCCAAACCACTCCTGTTTCAACTGGCTCAGATGGAAGAGGGAAGCCTATGGAGGTGTTGGAGCCTACACTTATGTGGAACAGGCCCCTGGCCCTCAGCTGGTACCCTAGGAAGGTCAGCTGGACATCAGGCTGTATGCAAAGTGAGAGGCATCAGATGGCAGACCAAATAGTGGGCCAATTTAACTAGATACTTTTATATCCTTGTGAATACAATCTAAGTGACCTTCAACGAATGAGTTTCTGTGCCTTGTTTTATAATGTTTTGTTTTATTTTCAATAGGAACATACAATACAATTGCCTTTTTGAATGTTAGCACGTGTCCACATTGGTGGGGCCACTACTGCAGTCAGGATACAGAACAGTCCCATCAGATGACAATGTCCTGGTGCTGCCCCTTTGTTAGCCACATCTTCCCTTCACCTCTGACCCTTAGCAACCATACTTTTTGTCTTTTTGAGAATGTCATATAAATGGAAGAAATTATCCTGAGTGAAAAACCTAGCTTTGCCTTACTTTATAGTCTTAAAGACAGCAAACGTTTTAAAAAATTATTTGACACAAAACTAAATATGAAAAAGCCATTTGCAAACAAGACTTTTTATTGTCACACTCTCCCCAAACTTCCTCCTGCCTCCCCCCGCCCCTCCCCCTCCACCGCCCCGGCCCCATCCCACACACTTTCTCTCAATTCTTTACAAACTTACTGTTTTCATGAAGGCTTCTTATATCGGTTCTCCAAAACTTCCTTATCCTCTCCCTCTGGTTTTTTCCTTCCATACTTTGTATCTCTTTTTGTCATTTTCCCAAGAAGTTAGTCTGAGTATGAATCAAGCAACATAACACAGGCAAAAGCATGTTTCTTGAAGATACGCGAAGCTCAGTGCCAACCTTTACCTCTTAGGACAGTGGGCATAGTCAGTCTCAATTTAGCCTCAGGGAAAAATAACATCTATCCTGAAGGGGACAAAAGCAAAGTCCCTGGCCCAGAGGAGGCAGCCAACATGAAGGTGGTTATTGCTCTGAGCTATCAGTGGTAAGAGTGTTTATTATTCTATGAGTTTACATCTGCTTATCCATTACAAAAGCTCGTACACCATTCCATCAGAGGCCTTCATATATGTACAGGCACAAAAAATTATTCAGTATCAAAAAGTCTTGAAACAATGGACTACATTTTTTCATTTTTTCACCCATTGTCCTGGCAGCATAATGAAATGAGGCTCACATAGGGGTAGGCATCGAAAGACCTTGCTCTGCCATGGCCTTCCTGTGTGACTCTGACCATGGCACCTTGGCCTCCCTGGTCCTTGATTGTTTTTATATGAAGATTTGAGGCTGACCTCAAAGCTCTCAAAGGTTTCTCTCAGCTCCGAATTTCTACAACCCAGGTACACACAGATCACAACTTCAGTAAGTTCTTATATACTCGTTCCCTCATTCCATCTGGGTTGAAACCCCACTGACCCTCTCTTAAATGTCAGAATAATAAACCAAAAGAGAGGGGTGTGGACCTACCCCTCTCTTTTGGTTTATTATTCTGACATTTTATTGGGTCTATACAGAAACATAAAGAGATTATCAAGTGAATCTAGATTGTATAAACAGTTACTAGATAACTAACCTTAAAAAATATATAGTGCTTTCCTGCTTAGATTTCATAGGGGAAAAAAAAGAAGAAGAAGTCTGAATTCATAAAGGAGGCCACCTCATTGGTATCTGCCATGTCGATACAGTTTAATAATCATATATGACAATCATACATTTCCTGGGCATTCAGTATGTGCCAGGCACTCGGTTGGGCACCTTACATGTTATCTCATTTAATCCTTATAACACATCTATGGCAAGGTATTGGGATTGCTATTTTAATCCCCTTTTTAACTGATGAGTAAACCGATCCTGAGAAGTATAGTAGATAGTCTATAATTATACAGGTCGTAAGTGGCAAAAAACTAGACAGAGCTAAATAAAGGTGATTTTAGAACAGGAATTATATTTACCTGCATCACTCAAGGAAAGACAGTAGTCTTCAGGGGTTGGCCTTGTGCCTCTTTGAATCTTTAGTGCCCAAAAGTGCTTGAACGTGACTAGTACTCCATGGCTATGGGTTGAATGAAAAAAGGTGTGGAGGGAAAGGAAGAGGAGGGAGCTGGAATATGAGGTGGAGAGAAGGAAGAGAGACGACAGTGATTCAGAAGGAACAGAAGGACATGGAGGGGTAAGGTTCCCAGAGGCTGACTCTGAGAAAGAAGTCTCAGAGCACAGAGAGAAGGGGCGGGGACCTCAGGGATGCAGTGACCTAAAAGGACGTGATGAAGACAGGAGGCAAGCAGATGCCGCATGTGGAGCAGAAGGAGCTGGAGGATGTTGCCTCTGACCTTGGAGCTGAGAAACCCCCTGAAATCTCTCTTGCTGTTTCCAGCTCCTGACTACCCAACAGGCTGGTGTTTCTAAAGCAGGAGAGTTTTTTTTTTTTTTCTTTTCAATATAACTTGGAGGAAACAAGATTTGTCCATTTAAAAATTCCTAAAGTGTGTTTTTGCTCCCAATCGTGCTATGAAGAAAAGAAACCACCTGTATAATGATGGGCAAACTATAGTCACATGGGAAGGGGAAGAAGGCTGGGGATGCTTTTTGTATCATTTTAAACAGAAAATGTATGATGTCGCTTTGAAGAGATGGGCAGAACAGACCCTCGGCTGTTTTTCTCATTTGTAATAAAAATATATGGAAACAAGAGATTTTTAAAAAGTGAAAGAAAATAAATAATAAATGCAAAATTATAGCTAACACTTATTACATGGATAGCATAGTAGGACTAAGCACTTTACAACCATAATGTCCTCACAACAATCTCGTGAGGATGGTGCTACTTCTATGTCCATTTTGCAGGTGAGGAAAATGAGACACAGAGAGTCTGCACAGCTAGCAAGCAGCAGAGCTGGGATTCACGTCTCAAGGATCTGATTCTAACACCCAGGTGATTAGCCAAAATGATCATTTGATGCCTGGGGAAAAAAAAAAAAAAACAACCCCAAAAGGCAAAACAAGCATAAGGCAGAGGAGACCTAATGAATGAGTTATCGCTGTAGAGATAAGACTGATGAAGGACCCAAGGACTCTGGAGTGAGGGTGTGTTGTCTCGAGAAAAGAGACACAGAGGATGTAGGTCAATGACAGAGTGCTAGCAAGGGCCCCAAACTGGGAGGGAAAAGATCTGAGTTTCAGGTCCTCTTCCTATTAACTTTGTGACTGTAGGCAAGTCGTTTTAACTTCTCAAAGCTCCAGTTGCTTCTGTAAGATAGAAATAATACCTGTAGACAGGGTGTTGTGAAGACTGCTTGAGAATGAGTTAACCGTACAAAGTGGGGTAGCTGGGAGGTGTTACACACACACTCATTCATTATAGCAATAGAGCACTGCAGGTGTCTTAGAGCTACAAAGTAGTTCCAAATGAGAAATGTGGCGGAAGTGGAAAAACAGTAGTATGTGAGATGTTGTAAGACCCTCCAATACACAAAGAAAACAAAACCAGACTGCAACAGAAATACTTGATTTGCTGAGCGCTTTTTTTTTTTTTTTTTTTGGCCAGCTCTGACCTTCTGTCCTTGATCAAAGGGCAAGGGGCCAGGACTAGCACTCAGCCTTCTCTTTTATTTTTCTCCTTGGCCCCCTTTCTCTTCTACCCTCCCAGGCTCCATCAGAGCTTCCTGACAACGTTATTGAGAAAGCCTGCTCAACATACATCCACTGGTTTGCGGTCCTTTGGTATAAAACTGTAATTTGCACAAGTTATGTCATCAATTGTAGTTCCCAAATAAGTTTTAGTAAGGTCATTAGCATTTTAAACCAACTTTTAAGATTTTTGTAAAATTATCAAACTTCGTTCACAAGTTTCTGCTCCTCGGCTCTCAATGGACTCCGTCTGCTGACTTCGCACATTCATTTTTTAAAAAAATATGATTTTTTAGGAATCATTTGCATTCCAACTGAGGGTGTGATTCTAAAGCTAGAAGAGGAAGGAGCAAAGGAGCATATTTCTGAGCAGTTCTGTAAAAGTCGTGCCCAAATGACAGGCTGGGCCACTGAGAAACTTTGGAATGTCCCGATATTGCCTTAAACGTAAATATTGTGACAGGTAACAATTTGCTATGGAGAGCTTTGATCTTCTCAAAAAGATGTGACAAATGCAAATTATTATTAGCAAGAGAATGCAAAGTCACTTGGTATACCGTGGTGATATGCAAACGCTCAATGAAGGATGAGCAAGCAAAAACCATTGTTCCCATCTTAAGGCAAAGACAGAGGCTGGGCGAATTTAAAGAATCTGGCTGAGGAATTCAAGGGGATGGTAATGGTAACAGATTTACTAAACTCGACTAGGAGCTGGAGAATGAGAAACATGATTTGGAGAAATATTTCTTCTTTCCCTTCCCAACACACTATACCTTCAATTGCTAAGCTTCCTGGCATAGGGGGCGCTGCAGAGTAAGAATCATGAAATGAGTCTGGAAAGGGCCAGGGGCTCATCTGGTTGGCTCTGCAGGAAATCTAAGTCTGTGAATGTGTGTCTTCCAATCTGAGATGATTTGGGATTAGCTTGATGATGTCCTGGTCCCTGTATCTGCAAAACTTAGAAATAGCAGAAAAAGAAGTCAGGAGATTCAGCCTTATTGGCCTTAGTGAGACTTAGGCCAATAAGGCTGAAGCAGTGTGGGCCCAGCTAGTAAGAGGGCTCCATGCACAGTGACAGGAGGTGCTGATTGGTGTAGATTCCGCATATTCTATGCAATCACCTGAGAAAGGGAAAGTGTTGCAGCTCCTTCACGTTATCCTGAAACTCTACATTTTCTCCTGCTTCCTTGGTCTCTTCCCCAGCTATGAATTTTGTGAGTTCTCTGCTCCCTCCTTTACCCACCTCCAATGAGTCCTTGACTTTATAGATAGCAGTGGGCAGTGAGCATGGGTATAATAACTGTTCTATTGTGAGGGCCGCAAGCACTTGGGTGAGTCACTTAATGTCTCTGAGTCCCAGTTTCCTCCTATGTGAAATGGGGGCAATAGTACGACTTACCTCCTGGTGCTTTGGGGAGAATTTAACAAGATAAGTACCTAAGACTCTCACCTGCTTCTGTGCACAGAGTGCTCAGTTAATATCCATCTAATAAACGATTGTGGCTTTCTCTTATTGCAGACAGAATACATCTCCCCAGGGAAGCTGGAGACAAATCTTCAGAGTCCTGGGAAAAAAAAATACAGTCAATTAAAACATATCCCTAAAACATAGTTTACTGAAAGAAAAAGCAATCTCATTTAATTTACTAGCTGAGAGGGTTCCTAAACATCGTTGACAATATTGGCTTTCCTCTCAGTCACTGATTTCAAAGAGATTAAAATCTTACCAATTTGTATCCAATGGACTCTTATTCATTTGCATCCACCAATCCAGGCACAGTCAATGCCCTTTGGGGTAAAAATACAAATCTCCTGACTTCTTTTTCTGCATCTAAGCCAGGGGCTTCATTAAATGAATGGTCTGAGGCTTGGTGCTCAGATTTTGGCTTTCATGACAAGCAACAGCTCCAATGAGTTCTCGGAGCCTTCCGGGCTCATCTGGTCATACTCCAGATTTTGCGTCTTTCGGCATCATAGATTTCTCCTAGTAAGACAGTCAGAGCTTTTGATGCTGCGCTCCTTAACAAGGGAAAGAGTATATGAGTGAACTTGACACCATTAATATGAGACTAAAAGCCAGTTATTAAGACTTTATGATTGATCAGTTGTGGCATGCCACTTCCTTCATCATCCTTTTCCCACTGTGTTTTATTGACAGTGGTGTAGGACTTTAGCCTAAGGGGTCTGGGTTCCCCTGGGTAGTGGTGCCCCTGGTAGATTAGATGCCCATTCAGAAAAGTAAGGAAGTCGAACCATAAGGGGTTGACAAACGCATTCATGAATCGTGGTCTTTTCAACTTGTTTTCCCTTTATTAACTAAAGGGATGCTGTTTTGACATCTAGTTGGAACTCAGAGAACCAGAGGACAGAAATGAATACATATCCCTTTTGGTCTTAATCCAAAGAATTTTTTTCTTCCTGAATTTATCTTACTTTTGAGTCCTTCCCAACTAAGAAGGGTGAAATCATAATAGTAAATTTTATTTTTCGCAACAGTGTGTCACAAATCAAGTTTACCTGTTTGCCCCTCAATTATCTTATAAGGGTACAAGAGGTCCTTCTCTCAGTGGGTTTTGCGATTTAGATGTCCATTGCATTACGTAAATATTGGTGGATAGTGGAGATAATTTAATCTCCGTTGCCATTTTTTTTTTAACAAAAAAATAAAGAACAAAAATAAAATGTCCCTGTAGAATGTCTTCTGAGAATTGACATGGGAGAGCAAGAGGCTGCACCCAAATAGATGGGCAGTCCCAATCTCCAGAAGTGGCCACCTGCAGAAGGGTGGGGCTGTGACAGAGAGAGATCTAATCACAAGGCTTGGCTTTAGATTTGCTCTTAGAATTTCTCTTCCTAAAATGAAAAATCCAAACTCACCTTCATTGTCGCTCATTTTACCTGTTTATTGGAAAATATGTTTTCAAGAAATATTGGAGCATCTTCAACCATCTGCAAAGGAGTTAACGTTGTTAACTTGTCCGCAAATTGATCTCTTATCTGATTCCAATCCTCTCTACCTTATACATTGGCCTTGAACACTGCTATAGCTGTGAGATACAATTTGAGTTTCACCAAGTCTACAGTAACAAGGTGGGTCTGAACCTCATGTGTCAGCTGGGGCTGTCACAGCAGCTGATGGAAAGTCATTTGTACTTCCACCTTGTTTGTGCTCACACTAGCTCAGGGTGTAACCTGCTTATACAAATATGTAAATGGCTCATTGAAAACCGTGAGTATATTTGGACAGAGAAAAGTTCAGCTCACCTCTTCCACAGATGACACACCTTCAGGCCTTCAGCTTTTGTTTCTTCTCAGTTTCTTCTCCAAGATAACGCAAAGCAAATAGATTCTACTTATCAGGTATTATTATCACAAACATTCTAGAGAACCCAGGAGGTAAACGGTAATGGGAAAGAGAAATTCTAAATTGTCTTCAAGGTGTTCTCTCATTCAATTGATTTATATCATAAACACTCACTCCAAATGAGTCTATAGAGATTAAAGTAAGAAATATACATGGGACATTACAACTTCTGACTAAACTTTTACTCCTTTTGCCTCATACTCAGTTGGTTTGATTAAACATTAAACGAAGAAGTAAATGCATTACCACAGTGGAAGGAAGTGAGATCAGGAAGAAACAGACAGGACAAAGAATGATGCTGATAATTTATGAAGACCTACAAATGAAATTTCTGACCTGACAGTAGTCTTCACATTTTATAAAAGAAAACTAAACACGAAGAACAGAAGGAAGGGGAGGAGAAGGAATAAAAAAGGAAAAAGAATTAGTCTTCAGTCTAGAGAAGCTTCATCCTGTGAGAATGCATTTTCTGTTTTTCTTTCTTGTGGAAACCATCATCAGATGTTTATGGTTGATCTTGTCCTTGCTTAGGTCTGTAGATCTCCAATCATCCATCTAGGTGACGTTAAAACAGGGGCTGACACTACATCGCCCCTCTATTTGGGTGAATGTGAAAAAAGTGTATAACATTCTGGTTGTCACCTTTTATTTCAAGAAAAGTAAAACCTATTCTTAAGTAATCTTCTCCACTTGGAAGCCCCCAGCTGACAGCACCTCTCATTCCTTTCTTGATACATGCAAATTTTACTATACAATTATTTAGACCTGGCAACTTTTAACACAAAAGAGCTGATGCTGCTCATACCTCGACTGAGCAGAAAATCCTCAGGGAAATATGAACTTGTTTATACCCATAACAACTCTTTTAATGAAACAATGCATTATTGATTATTGACCCAACATCTGACTATACATAAGGATTTGTCCTTTGGTACATTTCTTTGTTACTGAAAGGTTTTCAACTGATGTCTTTCTAATACATGTGTATTTTATGGAAAAATAATTGCATATCCTCTGCATATAATCTTTTAGGCATGCTGTGTGTATTCAAACTGCAGAAAGACTGAAAGGCAAATATGGTTAAAAATTTGCTCTAAAATCATAATGTTAAATTATCAGGGGTACTTAAAAACAACAAAATCTTCCTTCTTTACCTATCTTTACCTATTTCATCTCAACTTCACATTATTTTAAAGAAAAAAAAAACTGCATTGCATATTCTAGCAAAGTGTATTGGTAAGAGAAGATTTAACAGAGCCAGAGAGAATGTGCAAGGAGTGAGAAAGTGAATTGATGGATGGATGGTTAAATGAATATAAATGAACTGACACCTTTACAGGAAAATAACATTTCTTTTCTTTTTTTATTCTATAGATCAGTGGGTTTTGTATCTGTAATTCTTTCATATCAGCAAAGAGGAAATAAACTCTCATGTAAATCATTTTCCCCCCATCTGGAGCATATTAAAACCATGCCTTTTTTTTTTTCTTTTAAGCAGACTCTTTTTTCCCTATTTGCTTATCAGTTCATCCACCATTACATTTTAAATGAAATTGCAAGACCCCTGTCCCTCCCCCAAATTTCAGCCTGATGTAGGAAAGTGGGAAGCAGACTTTTCTTGCTTTAGAATAGTGACCTAGATTCAATTACAGATAGATCCAGAAGAGAGAAGTGACACCTCACAATTTTCTTAGAGGTCTTGAAAAAATTAGAAATCTCAAAACAATACTTAATGGAAAAGAATGTTTTTAATTCCCCATTCTTCCATCTTACTTTTTCTTTACCTTAATTGCATTGCTTTGGTCCATTTAATTGTTCCTGCTATAACATCACAATAGGTTTCCCACGAGATATTTACAACCATAAAAAGAGGCAATTCGAGGAAATTTCTGAATTTGGTTTTTGAGAGTAGATGTCTACAAGTGTGCGTAAGCCTGCAAACCAAACCCTAACAGATGAAAAATAATCTCATAAAAGGCATATTTTTCCTTACGTCTTGGGGAAAAAAAGGCAAAACTACATTACAAAAGCGCACCTATTATAATTGCATTGCAGACAAAGCACTGAACGGAAAAAAACAGGGACACATGTATTTTACTGTCTTCCCAATTACTGTGGAAAAACGTGTTCAAAAGAAATAAAAAGAGGGGAGAATCCTGTGATTCTGCTTATTGACTTTTATCACTAAATTAAGCATATAAATGACCTGAACGGGTGGCTTGGTATATTAAATTAAAAAAAGAAGAAGAACAATGATTCTCTTTTCCTTTCCCCGCACTCTCTGATCTCAGCCTGAAAGGAGTCTCGGAGAGATAAGAAAGATGGGATTCGGTCCGCGCTGCCCTGGTCGGTCCTGCTTATCCCGGAGCAGGCAAGCAGTTGCCTTCCACACAGCATTTCCGTTCCCGGTTCAAAGTAAGCGGTCTCCAGCCAGGGCACATTCCCCGTCACCTCCACCGTCTCCCTCTCCCTTAAAGAAACAAGTCAAAATTGGCAGTCCCAAGACCAGTGCGCTTGGGAAGCTTTGAGGCGCGGGAGGGCGAGAGAGGCTGCTGTGGGCAGGAGTGGACACCTCAGCCCTCGCCGCGGGTTTGAAGCCTTCCAGCGTAGGAAGAGGGCAGAAGCGGACTCGCGTGTATGCGGGTATCCAAAAAGAAAAAGAAATGCAAACCGCGCAGAACTCCGGGAGTGAGGTGCAGGAGACAGAGCAGAGTCGCCGCTCTGGTTCTCAAACGCCTGCGATACGTAGGTTTCCCCCGATAGATTATTTCAGATCCTGGGAAATAGGGCTCCGCCGGGCGCTGACCAAGGCACTGGGCATGTGGGTGCGCGCCCAGCCCTGCGGAAAGGGTCCCCGGGCCGTGCGAGGGGCGGGGGTGAGGGGCACGCAGCAGGCGCCCAGACCCGGGGGAGCCGACAGAGGATTGTTTCATTTCAAAGTGAAAATCTGCAGGCTTTGGGAAACGATATTCAAAAAAGTATATAATCTCCATATGCCGCTCAATGGAGGATCCTCATAATTTACAGCGGCAGATAAGGCTAGAGGGTGTAATAAAAAATCTGAAGCCCTCCCCTCCCCCTCGCCGCCTCCCCGGAATTGCACCTTGGGCAGCGGAGCAGAATCCGGAATGTGAACTTCTTCCGACATATGTTTCCCGCAGATAAGTAAACAATCTGGACGTGAAATGGAAATGGTAATTAATGCAGTAATGCTGTTACACCTCGAGTGTGCAAATCCCATTGACTCGCCGCGCCACGGGGGGTGCCGGGCGAACGGGGACCCGCGGCTTGCGCCTGGGCCGCCAACTCCCTCCCTCCCCTCTCCCTCCTCCCTCAATCTCCGGGAGGGGCGTCCGGAGAGCCCACTGGGGCTTGGCCCGGCTACAGGAAGTTGGGAGCCGCTTAACAGCTCTGAGAACTCCGGCTCTCCACCCTCCGCCAGCGAGGCGGGTGCGCGGCGCCCGCCTTTCCCGCGCGGAACTCAGCACGCGCATCACACCCTCTTCCCCTCTTCTTCAACGCCGCGCAGAGGTGCGGCTGGGCCCGTAGGCACCCAGAAGAGGCTGAACTCTCGAGCAGGGAGCAGCAGGCGGCGCGGCAGTTTGGAGGCCGAAGGGGGTCCCCTCGTCCTAGTGCGACAGGCGGTCCTGCATGCTTCGTTCTGGTCTGGTTTTCCGTCTCCTCCCTGCTTCCAGCGGAGTGTGATCCAGCTGGCTGGCAGAGTTTCCTGAAGTTCCTTCTATCCCCGAAGGCACAGATCCCGTATGAATTGCTTCCTTTCCCAGCCCAAGAATGACAAAGTTTGGAAATGGCCCCTGGCCGCCAGAGCAGCGCAACTCCTCCACTTTGTAGGAAAGATAAAACTTTCGCATTCCTTTCCGTCTCTGTTGGAACCCGCTCTGTGAGCACCCGCTCCCTTCTCCAACTCAGACCAAATTCTCCGGGGCCTTTTGGGATGCCCAGAGCAGAGATTCAAGCGAAAAGGATGGAGCATCTGGGGAGGCTGTCCGAAAACGTCCCGGGACCGTGGTCCTTCCTGTTTCCTGAGAGCGCGATTCCCACACCCTGACCCCAGGGACTAGACAGGATTCCGCGGTTGACCTCACTTGGGCGCAGGGCGGGGGACAGGGCGAGGAGGGGGTGTCAAGACTCCCTCTTATCGCCTTTAGTCCCCCCTTGCCGCCTCCAGGGCGAACACTACCAAGCGGCCGGCACAAGGCGCGGCACAGCGGGAGTTAGGCAGGGACGACAGCGAGTCTCCGGTTCTGTGTCGACACCCCAGGATTTCTAGTGGCCCCATCCGCCCTCAACTTCATTATTTTCTTAATGACTCTGCAGCGACCCAGTGCCAATGTGACTGGTTCCAGGACAAGGCTCATCCCCATAGCGCCAAGAAAGAAACCAGCCCAAGTAGCACACCTCCAACTGGGTCTGTGAGGGTCTACGAGGCCAGGGTAGGGCCAGAGGCTAGGAGGGCGCGTCCGTCGGCGGAGCCGGGATGCACCCACCTCGGCATCTTCTGCACCCAAATCTATGGATCCCTTCTACCTGTCTTCCTCTCACACGCAGACGTACACATCAGCTGAGCGAATAGAGATGAGAGGTCTTAATACTAATCTTGTGAATTACGAGATAACCAAATTCAAATTACTTGAAATTCACTGTCTGTTTGAACAATAGGAACAGGGCCTGAGTTGGGAAGGAGCCGAAGGAAATGGGAGTCCTCTGGGGCAGTCCTGGCGCCACCGCTCGCCAAGTTTTCAGGGCCCTGGCAGTCTCGGAGCCCTCCAGAGAAGGTGCCCGCGGGGCAGACGCTTCTTTAGATAGTGTGAAGTCATGAAAGTCCTCTAGGTCCTATCCTGACTGAAATATCATCCTGCTTTAGGTGGCTTGAGATTCCTAGAGGTTATCTAGAGCCTGTTTTACAATGCAAATGTTAAGGGGGTCTCAGATGTCAGTCACTTGCACCACAGTATAATTTACTCTAGGTAGCTGGTCTTCCCAATCTGTAAAGTTAGCGGTTCTAAGGAAATTGATATTTAAAGAGAAACAGAAAAAAACTCGGAAACTGGAAGGGGATCAGATGTTCTTGGAGTCGGATCCAAAGCTGGAAAATCGCAAGAAAGGCTGCAGAAGCTCTGCAGGAAAGGCCAAGAGAGGAAGGGGACCTACGATCACATCTCCCGGTGTGAGCCTGAGCCAATGGTTGCCAAGGTTTAAGAAAGGAAACCCAACTAAACCCCAAACGACTCTGTCCCTTCCGCGCCAGCGCCGCCGGTTGCCACCTGCAGCAGTGTGTTGGTCAGGTCTCCGCATTCCTGGGAAGCACCCAGGAGAGAAGAGGTGGGGGCGAGCGTGGCACGTCATTGGGTTAAATATTTTTGTTCCCCAGAAACAATCGCACCCTCAGGCTAGACGCCGGGCCCTCCCTAACGCCCCCTAAGGCGGGACGCGAGCAAAATGCAGAGGGGTGCACGGAGTTGCAGAGTCCCCCGCGCCCCGCGCCGCGGCTGGAGTTCGCGACCACGCCAAGTCTGTCGAAGGAGACTCTTGGCTCTTGGCTGCGCGTCGCGCGCTGGGGAGAATCGGTTATCCTTGACTCCGGGCGGGCGGGGCGCTCCTCTCCCTACAGGTTTGCTTTAATGATTTTCTTGAAAGAAAGAGACAGTTGTGAGCAAACAGGTTTGACAGGGACTGCTTCCCCCCCGCCACCCCTCCGCACACCCCCGGGGGGATTTCTTTTTGTCTGCGCCTGACTTCAAAGTCAGTAATAGGCCCCTGTCAGCGGCGTGAAGAGCAGGATTTGGGCTGTTTGTTAGGGCGAGTCCCTGCCGCACACCTCGGCGGAGACTCTGAGGCCCCGGGGCGCGGGAGGCTAGGCTGAGGCAGGCCCTTCGGGGCCCAGGTGGGGACCAGACCGAAGGAGAGTAGACAGCCGGACAAAACCCGACTCAGAAGGAAGGAGATGAGGTATGCTAGGCAGAAACGACTCGAGCTAGGCCTGCGGCGTTAGGTCCTGGGACCTAAGCTGGGTCCCCTGCTCTCTGCCTAGAGAGAAATCTCAGTCGCCCAGCCACCGCACACGAGCGCTTCCTCGCTACAGCGCACCCGTTTCGTGGAGCTCCCTTCGAGTCCGCAAGGTCAGGCGCAATCTGGAACCCTGGTTTCAATTTTCCGGCTTCCACCGCCGCCCGAAGCCTTCCTCACTCCGACCCACCTGGTTCCCCTTCCCAACCTAAGCCCTCCAAGGAGAAGGCTGGGCGCCTTGGTGGGGCGGAGCGCTCCAGGTCCTCCCTTGCTTGGGTACTCTGAGCACCCAGGGCGCTGTAGCGCCAGGCTCTGCGGGGAGACACCCAGACCCCTGTAAGCTTCATCTTAGGAGATGTTAGGGGACACTGAGCTATGAGGGAGATCAGAGTGGCTGACAGGACTGTCAGTTGGGGTTATATCAGACAGCAAAACCGCGGCGCCTCCGCCCTAGGCCCCCTGGGCTTCCTTGGGGGGCGGGGGCGGGGTCTTCCCTAAGCGCCCGGAGCCTCCAGACCCGACGGCCACCAGAGGCAAGTCACTTACTAATTGTCTCGAATTGTAAGAGGGTTTTGTGATGCTAAGTAAGCGTGGCGCAGCCCGCCCGGCCTCCCCCCGAGCGTCCCCCAGTCCGCCTTTGTTTACCTTCGCCTGATCGCTCATTTATTTATCTATCTATTATTTATAGGCGTCCCCTCCTATTCAGCGTCCGTGTATGTTAATTGTATTATACCATTTAATTCTAACATCGGTCTCAAAAGAGCTCTTAATGAGAAAAGCATATACAACACGGATCACTTTGCTATTCAGCTCAGCCAGATGGACAACTGCTAACTTTTTTTTTTTTTTTTAATAATGAAAACCCCCCTTTGACAAAGGGACTCGGATGAATAGGCTCCAAATAACACCTCAAACACTTCTAATTGTTTTGAAGACAATATGCTAATCCGTGGGTTTCAGCTTTGGTGTCTGTTGACAACGTTTCCCGTGCACTTCCAGCCACTGACTCCTTTGGAAACCGCAGAGGCAAGCGCACAAATCCCTCAGCAGCAGCAGAAAGCAGACAAGCCACTAGGCTGCCCCCTCCCACCCACCCAGCCTCATCCCGCACCGCATTAAAGCCAGTGGGGAAAGCACACTATGTACTGAAAAGCACATGTGAGCGCGGCTTTGGTGGTGAGACTGGGGTGAGACAGGGGACTGGGGATAGCACCCTTCGATTTTGAGACCAAGTTCTAAAGAGTTGTGCTGAAAGGCATCAGAAGGGCCTTTCTTTCCTACGAAAAACAGCAATCTTCAAGCTAACATTCACCCAGTGGGGGAAAGGAAAGGTCTTTTTCCTTGTTTGTTAAACACTGAGGGCTACAAGTTACTGAATTTTATGATTTTTTACAAACTCCTTGCCCCAGCTGTGTCACTATGGACTTCCTTTTTCTTTTGCTCCTGCAGGGTCTTAGTAAAAACTCTCCCACTGCCTTACGTTTATTTTTTAACTCAGGAACCAGTATTGAGTCCCAAAGACTTAAAAAAAAAAACCAAAAAACCCAACTCGATTCCCTGGTCTTCTCCCCATGCATTGAACTTAAATCCCCACAGCAAGATCCGGGCTTGAGACCCAACTGGTTCCCAATAGACTCCGATTCTCTCTATTCCTTCGGAGTTTGGTTTAAAAAAAGAAAATGCACCCAGACCAATGGGTCAGCCTTTGTTTTAGCTCATTCGCTCCTTGAAGTGGTCTGACTACTTTGTGAAGAATGTAGGGAAGGAGTGACATCCCAGAGACGGATACCTTTGTCTAGCCTCTAAAGGCAAAAAGCGGATCTGAAGGGCGTGCTGTCTGGACAAATTCCAGACTCTGGGCCCCTTTGCACCCAGCCTGGAGGCCACCAGTCTCAGCCAACGCAGGCCAGCTACCTGCCGCCACAGCTAGAGTCACTCACGCATCTCAGCCTCCCAGCGACCCAACCCTCCCGCCCGCGGTCCTGGCCTCCTGACTTCAGATTTTATGCACATCAAAGGTTACTTTTTGCAGTGACAGATTGTCTTTATTCAAAACGTCTTTGTTCAACAAATGAACAGAGTAAGGAGATGAAATCCTTCTAGGTACATTTCCAAGACATCGTCAAAACATTTATGACCATTTAGGATGTTTTTATTCTTTTAATTTTTGTTCACTTTCTACTTCCGGACTTCATAACCCGACATTCTGTCTAAAAGTAAACTTAGATCTCTAGGAGCACTGCTTTATACAAAGTAAATAACCATGTGGGTCCTTTTGTTTTACCTTTAAAGAAGCAAACACTACCATAGCATGATTTTAAATAGAAATGTTTCCCTTTCTGTAGTTTTAAATTTTAAGCCTTTCCTCCACAAATGTAGAGCAAATGGCACCTAGTTGTGTCTGATGGCAAAACACAGAGCTAACTCTTTCTTCAGGGTGCAAAAGAAAAAATATGCATATTCTAGATATAATACCAAGATTTGGGAGTTCTGGAGTCCAAAGCCCAGCAGAGGAAAGAGAAGGTACATAAATAAAGCAAACTGCCTACTTCTTTCTTTTCTTTTCTTTTCTTTTTTTTTGTCCAAAAGGGGTACAGTTGGAGATTTGTTTTGGGACAGTTGGGGTAGGGGCAACTGTATAGCTGTCATAACGTTCACAAGTTTCTGGCACCTGTCTGCGCCTTGGGTCCGGTAGGAAGCCCCAACCATCCCCCTGGAAGAGAGAGGCAGAGTCTGGGGTAGGGTAGGAAGCAGCCGGCAGGGCTGGCCCCCTAGGCATCTGCAGGCCCGGGCTAGGCGCAGAGGACAGGGTGCAGACCCCGCATCCAGGCCGCCCTCCACGTCTGGCAGACCCGGTTGGGGGTTACATGGCCGTGGCGTGGGCTGACGAATAAGGGTCTATGCCAGTCTTGGTCATGCCCGGGAAGAGGATGTAGGCGACGGGGGGCTGCAGGGTGGAGGCAGACCAGGCAGTACAGTTACAGGGCACCACGTAGCCTGGGTTGGTAGGGGACGGGTGCGTGTGCGTGTGCTGGCTGGGGCAGCTCAGGCTGCCGAAGGCGCCGTTCTGGTAGCCCAGGGTGGACGCGTAGGGCAGCGCGCTGGTGGCCAAGGTGTGGGGCACTTCACCCATCTTCTGAATGGCGCTCGAGCTAAACTGCGCGGGGTCCAGCAGGGAGTAGGGCGCCGAGGCGGGCGGCAAGAAGGCCCGGGCTTTCTCGGGCGCGCTCAGGAGGCCGTCGGAGGCCCCCACGGGCAGGCCGGCCGCCTTGAGCGGGTCCGTGTCGCCCAGGTAGGGCAGGGGGAAGACATACCTGTCCTTCTTGAGCAGATTCTTGGGCTTGCGCCGTGGCCGGTACTTGTAGTCTGGGTGCTCCTTCATGTGCTGGGCACGTAGCCTCTTGGCCTCATCGATGTACGGCCTCTTCTCTGCCTCGGACAGAAGCTTCCATTCGGCGCCTAGGCGTTTGCTGATCTCTGAGTTGTGCATCTTGGGGTTTTCCTGGGCCATCTTGCGTCGCTGGCCTCGGGACCATACCATGAAGGCGTTCATGGGTCGCTTGATGTGGTCTGAAGGTTTGGACATGGTCCCGGAGGCTAGGCGGGTGGGGGTGGGGAGTGCAGGGACTCTTCAGGCGAGCCTCCGCGCGGTCGTCTGTTTGCCTGTCTGTCCGTCCCGAGCCGGCGCTCTGAGCTCCCCTCGCCTCCGCACCGCTGAGGGGAACCCAGAGAGAAGCACTAACCCCGCAAAGTTCAGCTGATCATGCCAGTCTCGGCACACAGGCAGGCCCCGGGGGGCTCGTGGGGGCAGGAAGGGCGGGGCAGGAGAGGGCGGCCGGCCGGGGGGCTGCTGGCACCAGAGCCTGGGGCCCAAGTACCGGAGTCTCTGGGATTAAGTGGCCAGGTAATTTGCTGGAGAGGGCAGGAAGCTCCTCCTTCTCCCCCCTCTCCACCTTCGCCTTCTCTGGTTCTCTTCTCTCCTGTGTCTACGGCCGTGGCTCCCTCCCCCCTCCCGTGGCTTTCCCGGAGCAGCCTTGCCTAGCGCAGCACCTGGCTGAGAATGCGGGGTGTCTGGTGTACGCGAGCCAAAAGCGGCGAAGTTCAAAGCCGAGGTGGGCCCGGACGGCACGCACTCTGACATAAGCGCGGGGCGGTGACTCCCCAACCTGGTCGCCAATCAGCAGCAGAGAAGGCGAGGGGGCGCACCTGCCAACGCGCGGGCGGAGGCAAGAGGGAGCGCGACTGGTGGGGGCGGGGAGAGGTGTGAGAGAGGAACTGAGATGGGGAAGAGAACAGAGCGGTCAGCGCAAGACTGGGGACTTGGATTCCACATTGTTTTTGGCACTGTCAACAAATAAAACTCTTCATGCCTGTGTCCTTTCCTGGTTGTGCAAAGGGGAATTAACTCTTCGAATACAAAGACCCAGGGAGGTGGGCAGCAAGGGGAGCGAGCGGAGAGCGCGTGTTGATAAATAGGACAGCTTCGCCACAAAATGCAAGGACAACGCTTTTCCCCCTTGTCAAAGATCCTTGGAAGAGAAAAAGAATATATCATACGCAGGTTAAAAAGCGAAATAAACTTTTCGCGCCATATCCTCGGCAGTCCTCCGGCGGCGTTCCCATGGGACGCCCCTGCGGCTCCGCCTCTACCCCTACTCCATGATGCAGCGCCAGGTCCAAGCGCTGGGTCCCGGTCTAGCTCAGCGGCGCGTTCCAAGCCCATGCCGGAAAGCCTCGCGTACCGCAGTGCAGAGATTTCAACCCCGGTTGGTGAGCCTTGAAGAGCACCGCGATCCACTCTTCACCGTGGAGGGCGCGGGTATGGGATTTCCATCACGATTCCTATTTATGTTTAGTTTTTTTAAACCTCCAACTTGCCCTCCATATCTGCCCCAACCGCAAGGACAGCCTGAAGCTTGGCAGGCGCGCGGCCAGGCTGGGGGCTTTCCTGTCGCCCTTTCTGCAGCAACTTTAGAGCGGAGTCTCAGGCTGTACCCGCACCCAAGGTCGGTTTGTCCCTGGGCACTTCTTCCCACCCAGTGAGAACGCAAGACTCGGTTCTTGCGTCAGATGAGCATTCTTCGGGTAAAGAGGACGAAATAACCCGCAGATCCAACCTGCGCGCCTGTTTCCTTTGAATAATTGCCTGCCCAATGTGAAATGCCCTCGGGGGAAATATTTATTAAATGGAAACCATTGTCCCAGGCCCAGCAGGACCTGCGTGTGTTCCAGGCTTATTCGCTTTTGCATTAGCCTCTCTCGGGAAGACAGACCCGAAATGCGCACGGCTCCGCGGGCTTGGAGGGGTCGGGGGTGAGGGAGAACCAGGCAGAGAACAGGGAGGCAGGGAGTGTTTCTTTAGGGAGTCTTTCTTCAGCGTGTAGTGCATCAAGTTTTAGGCGAAGGCTTTGCTTCTTCCTCCAATTAGAAAGACGCGTGGCGTTTCTCACCTTTAGCGCGCTCTTCAGAGAGGTGGGCACTATGCCCATTTTACAGATTAGGAAATTAAGACTGAGAAAGGCTAAGTGATTTGCAAAAAGTGCCTCTAGTGGGAAGCAGTGACGCCAGGTGTATAAGATTTGAAAACCTCTAATTTTTTTTCCCACCCCATGCAGAGCTGCTTTTGCAGATTTGATGGTGCTGCAGCCAAACGCGGAATTCTCGGCAAGACTATTGAAGCCATCGAAACCTGCCATGCAGATGAACCGCACTGGAACACTGATTCTCATGCCTGTTCTTGATTCACTTAGGCTCTGATCAGAAACTTGGCCTCCTTGAGTGTACATTTCGCGACAAAGGCGTCATCTCAGCCTGGTTTGCAAGCACGTGCACAGTCTTTACACTCCTCTCGGCCCGGGGCCGATCTCTGTCCTGGCCCTCTGCTTCTGTTTTCTTTGAAAGTTTCATTTAGCTTAGGGTACCAGGAAGTAGAGTGCTTTTCAGTCCAGTCCGGGGAGGGTTTCTAAGAGTCGCAGGCAACCTCTATTAGGTGGAACTAGCCTGCGGATTGAGCGGGGCGTTCACAGAGGTCCAGGCGATTCGAGTTCCACCGGGAGATTTCGATGTCTTGGGGAAGGAGTGACAGAAATACTCAGGTCTGCAGAGAGGTCCAGCATCGGCAGGAAGCCGCCACATTTTCACACCGCAATCCTCAAGGGAAACCAAACCCACGCACAGAGGTTTAGGTTAATGCAAACCAACCTCTTGGGAACTGCTCGAGGAGGGGATCTGGCACAGGGTCTCAGACCCTTTCTCTCTTTCCAGCTTCCAGGTTGCCCTCACGCAACTCCCCGCAGGCGCGCGCCCCACTTCAGTTCTTCACATTCTTCCTCCTACTACTGCCCACGCTCCTCTCTAAACACCTTGCGCTCAGCCCTAGTTCTCAGTCCAAGAGTCTGGAGCGGATTAGTTAAGGGCTCGAAATGCTGGGGGTGGCAGTTTGTGGGCAGAGCATAGCTTGACGTCCCAGGGTTCCGGAGCCCCAGGATGCCACGGTCAGGCTGCACTGACCCTGGCGGGCTCTGGTATCTCCCCTGCGTTTCTTGGCTTTGAGCCTTGGAACTCCGCGTTGCGAGGGAACTCCGGCCCGGCATCTTGGCGGATCCCCTAGGCGAACTGCGCAGCCGCGTACACCCCTTACACTGTGCTAGTTGGCCACGGGTTTATTCAGGACTCCTTAGAGCCCCGGAGATGAGTTCCTGTGATCCCAGGGCCTGGCCTGGTGCTGTCTCCAGCCTTTACCTTCTTTTGTGCTGCGCGCCCCTCTATGCTCTGCCAACCACGTTTAGGCCACGGGACAGACGTCCTGGAGAGGTGGCCCCTGAGGAGAATCAGCGGCTTTGGTCACCCCGGAACAAGCCTTAGGACAAAAGTCGCCTAAACGTACCTCCTGCTTTATCCGAAGCTCGGGGCCTTTATCTGTCTCCAGTCCACCAGGCCACTCTCCGGGGCTGGAGACGTACGTGGCATGTGGCCTTTCCGCTTTTCCGTTTGCCTAGAGAATCCGCGGGCAGCCGCAGTACGCGCGTCTTTACGCAGAGTAGTTTCCCGAAGCACGCGGCGTGCCCGCCTAAACCTAATATCCAGACCCCTGAGCAACAGGGATCCTGGCAGTAAACCGTCGCGGTTCCCGTAGACGTGAAAGAGAGGTCACGACCTCGGAGGTCACGACGAGCCTATCCACATCTAACCTGTCCCTTATCCCCCAGCGCCCCAGCAAGGTCCAAGATGGCGCGCTCCTCTCCATGGCTCCCGCCCTTTGTTAGAAGGCTTTCCCCTCTCCTTCTGCCTAACTCCTGTGCGTACCTCAGGTCTCTTTCAAGGCTTCACCTTCTCTGAGAAGCCTTCTTTTATTCCAGGGCTGGGCTAAGATCTTCTTTTGTACGGTCACTCGCACACCCTTTCCATCTCATGCCCTCTTCCCCAGCCTCGTGGGGAGCTCTGTCGCATCCCATACAGCCACCAGACTTCGAGCTTCTCGAAGGCGTTGGCTACGTATTGTCATCTCTGAGTGCCCAGTGTCAGTACAACTCCGAGCACAGAGAAGACGCTCGATAGTTTCCTTCTTGTCCAGGCTTAAACTTTCCGCACAGGCCTTTCCCCGCTTTGCAGCTGTGGGGACCGGACCCTAGACGCAGCCTGGTAAGCTAAGCGCGGAATTCCGGGATTTCCAGGTCCTCACCTATTTGCCTGGCCTCAACGCTCTGCCGGCCCTTCAGCCACCACCCGCTCTTCTCTAGTGCATAGAAGGTCTCTTCTCCGAAGTCTCTGGAACTGAGTGACAGCCAAGCGCCGAGGGGAGAAGGTGCGCAGACTACGGCTTTGAGAAGTGGTTGGGGGTGTAGAGGGGAAGAAGGGACCTTGCCACGAGGATCGCACCTGGTGGATTTTTGGAAGAAATCGGGAGGAGTGCCTGCGTCCTGATGGGCCGAGGTGCTGGGTGCTTGCGAGACGACAGTCGGGTAGGCTCGCTGCGGCCCCTCCGGGATTCCGAAGAGAAGCTGAGCGAAGTTCCAGGTGCCTGTTTCAGGTGCCTGTTTCAGGGGCCTCCGCACAGCCCCGGCTCCAGCTCTCTGCGGAGAGTGTGAGCGCGAGGCATACTGAGATGTTTAGCTGCTGGAGCGTTAGTTAATCCGGCCCGCCTCTGAGCGGTTTACAACCCAGGAACCAACACTGAGAATGATAAAATGATCTTGGGAAATAACGCACTTTGGTCAAATCATGAACTTTTAATTTTTTTCTTCTTACCAAAAATATCTTAATATTTGGCAACCTTGCTTTTCCCTTTTCCCACGTTTTCTATTTTCAAATTCAGAGACCTCGTACATCCTATCTCTCGAGTATGCCCCAAAGGACCCAGGGCTCTGATCCTATTAAGACATTTCCTGGTAATTGCTCTAAGGTCTTCCCTCTAGAACTCAGCGTTTTGAACGTTTTGAAATTTTGTAAAACTCACGGGGCCCTCACACAGATTGCACAGGAGGGCTCGGTTTCCACCAAGAAACAATAAGAAACAGAACAAAACCCAGCCCCAGGACAAACGCCTGGAGCGCCTGAAACGGAGTGCGTTCGCCTACGCAGAGCTGACAGAGCTGCTTGGTTGGGCTGAAGGACACTTCTGTTACAACAACAGGAGTGCGCACAGGTAAGGAGACTTTTAGACACTTCATACCGTCTTAACTTGAGTAGCTGGAGTCTGTTTGAAGCAGTGATCACGTGATCACCGAGCGCTGCAAGTTAATAGATGATTGCATAACACCTGCACATACGTCCGGGAAAATGGAAGGAATGGAGCAGAGGCAGGGCTTTGAAATCTATTCATTCATCAATTGTGTGGCTATTTATTGAGCATTTACTATGTGCCAGGGACCATGATAGGTGCTGGCCTACAGCAGTGAACAAGACCTGCAAAAGTCCTCCTTCCGTGGTGCCCAGTGGGAGGATAGACAAAAAAAACAAAACAAAAAACAAAAAAACGAGAGAAAGGCATCCTGTGGTAATTCCTGGCTCTACCACCAAGTAGTTGCATCACTTCTGGCAAGGTACTTAGCCTGTCTGTGTCCTAGTTTCCTTGTCTGTAATGGTCATAATGGATTATTATCAAAGCTAATAAGTTACTATTAGGAACGCCCTTAGAACAATGCTTGGCATGTGAAACCGCTCAATAAATGGTCAGATTATATTATGTTATCATTAAATTAGGAGTTAATTTCTGATAGTGATAAGTGGTCAAAAGAGAATCAGGCTGATGAGACAGGGACTGAAGTAAGGAGGGTGTCTACTTTACATTGGGTGGTCAGGGACCTGAAAACAGTGAAGAGACAGCCTTATGAGGGAGGGGTGGGAGGTAAAGTAGGAGAAGCTGGAAATGCCACCACCTGGAGAAGAGACCAACCGAAGGAGCCTGAAAGATTTAAGGAGCCAGTGTGGCTTAAACCTCGTCAGAATCCTGGGGAGAGAATAAGGAAAAGGCTGGATGAGGTCGACAGGGCTCAGATCACCTAAGGCCTCATAGATTCCCTAAGGAGTTTAGCTTTTATTCACATGTACTGGGAAGTCATTGGAATGAGACACACCAGAATTATTTAACAACAATCCCAACAACCACATACAAAAAATATTGGTTATCAGACACTTTACTTGTGGAAGATTTTCATCTCTAATTATGGGCCAGAAACTTTTAAATGGACAGATTTTTATTGGCCCTGGGGTCAGCTGCTTGACCATTCCTTAAAGAATAAGGCCACCCCTACTGAATACTTTGGATTCCTATCTCCTTTACCTTCAGGAAGCGAAGGAGTAAAACAAGAGATGGTCATAGCTGTTCACATTCTGAAAACATGTCCCTTGATATTCAGTAGATATTAGCAGCCTGATGGGTCGCTGACATACTCTTACCACTTCCTACCAAGTAGAGCACCAGGCCTCTAAATTGGCGCTTGCTGGAGAAGCTGAGCCCATATATAGGCATCTTGAATATCTTCACCTAGAAATACATGAGCAAATGAGGTTTCCTATGCTTAAAAAAAACCAGTAGTTATGATAACAGGAAAGACATTTTGTTTCTAAGAATAGAAGCCAAAAGAATGTCAACATTGTATGCCTCTGCCTTGGGTTTTATTGTGTTCAGGTTTTTTACATGCATTAGGGCTCCCGCACCCCCATTCTTCTAATGTAAGAATCCTTGGTCAGCTTTATCATAAATGAATACTCTTTAAGGCTTTGTGTTTGCTAATACAATCGGCCAAGTTATTGGAGCATACATTCTCCTGCCAATTTTATCACAAATTATGCACTGCAGAGGATAAGACCAAACTCTGGCGACAAGCCCCAATCAAGGATCAGAATAACATTTTCTCTTTTTGTGGCACCTGCCTCTGCCCAGAACCTAAATAGCAGGAAATATTAGATCGCTCAGTAGTTACAGAAGGTGCTACAGTAAGTATGCTTATTTTCATGTACCTGGTGTTTCTTTAAAGCATCATATTTGCATGTTCTGAAGACCTACAACCCTTAACATTTTAAGGTGAAAGTCATTGAAATATTTGTTGAGTGAGATGATAGTTAAGTAGAAAGAGCTATAAAAATGGAGTTCAAGGCCTAGGGCTTCTAATTACCATAAAACCTTGGGCAAATTACTTAGTTTATCTTGGCCTCAGTGTAACAAATTACTCCAAAATTTAGTGACTTAAAATAAGAAACTTTTATTATCTCATATGGTTCCTGAGGGTCAAGAATCCAGGAGCAGAAGAGCTGTGTAGGCAGTAAAACATCATCCCTCTAAGTTAACCCTCGCTAATGCTATTTCTTCCTGACACAATCACAGCTAGCTCTTGGCAGAATTGTATAGAGAACCCCATTTTATTTTTAGTTCTACCACTTCCTTCTGCTAGTGCACGTTTGTCCCTGCTGGGGCTGGCTCTTGCCCCTTTTCCACTTTCTTTAACACCATCCTGTCCTTCATCATTGTTATCCCTAAACTGTGTCCTATTAACTTCTGTCAGCTGAATCTCAGCTAAGATGCTAATTAATTATTAAGATGCTAATAAAGGACTTGAGAAGCTGGGTTTTAGAAGAGGACTACTAAAGACCCATGTCAGTTTGACCATGATGGGGAAGTTATAGGCAGTGTTGCCAATATTATTGAGCAAGGAGCCCATTGCATCACCCCTGAAATGATATCATTTTACTCTCTGTCTGCTCTTTAGCTAGTCTTGATTTTGATATCTACAATTATATAAAATGTAATAACAGGAGAAAGGATAGTCTCTTCAATAAATGGCGTTGGGAAAACAGGACAGCCACATGAAAAAGAATGAAACTTGACTATTGTCTTGCATCAAAATGAAAATTATCTCAAAAAGGATTAAAGACTTGATTGAAAGACCTGAAACCGTAAAACTCCCAGAAGTAAACATAGGAGATATTCTCCTTTACATAGATTTTTGTTGATAATTTTTTGACTGACACCAAAAGCAGAAGCAACAAAAGCAAAAATAAATAAGAAGGGTGTTTACATCATACTAAGAAGCTTCTGCACAGTGAAAGAAAACATCAACAAAATGAAGAAAACATCAACAAAATGAGAGAAAATATTTGCAAATCACATATCTCATAAGGGGCTAATATCTAAAATATATAAAGAACTCATACAATTCGACAGCAAAAAATAAACAATCTGATTAAAAAATGGGCAGAAGATCTGAATAGACATTTTTCCAAAGAAGATATACAGATGGCCAATGGGTACATGAAAAGATGCTCAACATTATTAATTATCAGGGAAGTGCAAATCAAAACCACAGTGAAATGTCACCTCACACCTGTTAGAATGGCTGTTAAAAAGAAATAACAAGTGTTGGTGAGAATGTGGAGAAAAGGGAACCCTTGTGCACTGTTTGTGGGAGTGTAAATTGGTGCAGCCACTATCAAAAACAGTATAGGGATTCCTCAGAAAGTTAAAAGTAGAACTGCCATATGATCCAGCAATTCCACTTCTGGATATTTCTCTGAAGAACTAACTTGAAAAGATATATATATCACCCCCATGTTCATTGCAGCATTGTTTATAGTAGCCAAGATGTGGAAGCAACCTAACTGTCCACAGATAGATGAATGAGTAAAGAAATTGTGACACACACACACACACACACACACACACACACACACACACACCCCGGAATATTGTTCAGCCATAAAAAAGGATGTAATCTTTTGCAACAACATAGATGGACCTTGAGGGCATTATACTAAGTCAGACAGAGAAAGACAAGTACCATAAGATCTCTCTAATGTGGAATCTAAGGAAAAAAGAAAACGAAAACCAAATGTAGACAACAGATTGGTGCTAGAGGGATCAAAAGGTAAAAATTTAAAAAATAAACAAAACCCTCCTAGTTGAAGAAAAAGAGTGAAATAATTAAAGGAAAAAAAAGTGAAAATATTTGTAAGTAAAAATCTAATTAGCAATCAATTGATGAAGAGTCAGTGAATCGACAGGATATGCTGATCAATTTGAGCTTTTTTGTCATTAAAATTTCATTTTTATTGAAATAATACATTCATACAGTTTAAAAAGTCAATAGTACTAAAGCCTGGTAAATCTCCTACCCCAGGACATTCCTGCTCTTCACTATCCCCCAAAGAGCTTCTCTCCAGAGATAATAATTTTCCATTCTTTCAGAATCTCTTCACATCTTATTTCTGAAGCATGTGCAGACTGTTATCTATTGGAAGTAAACATAGGAGATATTCTCCTTTACATAGATTTTTTATGAAGCATGTGCAGACTGTTATCTATTGGAAGTAAACATAGGAGATATTCTCCTTTACATAGATTTTACATAGATTTTCACCTCCTCAATAGGTGAGGAGTTAGTTCTCTGACTCTTCCCTCAACTCCTCTGCTTCATCTCTGCCACCCTTCCAGTGTAGTTCAAATATATATATATATATATATATAAAATATATATATGTAAACCCTGCTAATTTAATAGAATATATATAATAGAATATATTAGAATATATATTATAGAATATATATTAGAATAGAATAATATATATTCTATGTGTAATAGAATATACTATTTTATATATATGTTAAATTAGCAGGGTTTACATTGTACTTATGCAAATATTCACAGTTGAGCATCGTGGTGTATTATAACTATTTCCATTTCTTACTTCTTATTAATTGCCTTATTTCCCACTTACTTGGTTTGCTTTGTAACTGTCACTGATTCTCCCCAACCTTCCTATAGCCTCTCCCGATTTCCCACACGGTCAGCCGTGTCAGATAGTCTACCATTCTTGTCTCATTCTTGGAGACTTACTTTCTGGAGGTTCTTTCCTTCTGGGTTGACTTTCCTATTTTCTGTTTCTCACATCTTCCCCTTTCTTGTTTACTCCCAAGTTTCGTTGGAGTGTAACTTCCAGTATTTTTATTAGGTTGAAGAGATGGCATGACGATGGCAGTCCTCAGTGTGAGTCTCTTTAAGTCCCACTGCTCCAATATGGAATGGTTGCTTCTCTGCCTGGAATCTCCCTTCATCTTCCCCCAGAATATTCCCTTCACTTTTCCTATGTTAGAGCTCTAGTTTTTGTGCCCTGTCATCTCCTTGGAGATTTTATCTTTCATGTTTTTGAGTTACAAGTATGTCTTGTCCTCATTTTTGCTCCTCTCCTTGGCTCTGGTCCCCTACCTTTAACTTCCTGAGCTCCTCTGTCTTACCTCTTGGCATTTTTCTCCCTTGCCTTCCAGGGGCCAATGCCCTCAGTTCTGCCCTCTAAGAAGTAGCACATACTTTCTTATTCATATTAGAATATGCCCTAAAAACATATAAGGAAACAGTTATATCTGGAACAGCCCTGACTTAGAGATCTGGAAGAACTGTCATCTCTGATTCTCCTGTGAGTTAGTGGCAAAAGGGAAAGTTCAGTCCTGACTCAAACCTGACAAAGTCTCCTCAGCCTAGGTGTTGAGGGCCCCACAGGACTTGATGGACATGTTGGGCAGAAGAGGGTACCTACCCTTTCAGGTCATTGTCCACAGAGATTTCGGTTGGATCAGTGAGGCAAGACATAGATTTAGAAAGTAAATTGAAAGCAGGCAATTGTATCAAATAGCAGCCAACAATTATTGAATTTCTCTTTTTTCATCCCATGTTCTAGGTGCTATGTAGAAACTCTTTACATGCATTATTTTATTTGATACTCAATAAACCTCAGTGGAGGAATCTGTTATTATCCCCATTTTGAATATAAGGAAATTGAGGTCCCCAAAAGTTATATAGAACTTGCCCCAAGTCAAAGAGCTAGTAAGTGGTGGAGCCAGGATTTAAACTTAAGTGTTGTCTGACTCAAGAGCCCTTATCTTGCTATCCCAACTCCCCTCAGTAGAACCTGGTGTGAACTTGGATGGAACCTAAGCATGTTACAAGACAGAGGAGAACAGCGCGGATCCTTGAGGGCTATATCTTAATTGAAGTCTCCTTGGGCAGGGGCCTTGACCCTCTTCCTTCATGAAAGGATAGGAAAGATTGTATAAGCTGAGGGGAGGGAAGAAGGCAGTTCAGGTGGGGAGGTATGTGGTGAATTGGGGAAGGTATAGACATGGGATAAAGGACTCAATATGAACTAGGAAAAGGTAAAAGGTAAGGTGGATCAGATCTTGATGGCATTGGTTGCCAGAGTGAGGGGCTGGCAATCTGTTAGACAGGAAACCAAAACGGTTTGTTGTGGAGAATGGGAGTGAGAGATTAAAAATGGGATGGCATGAAGTTCATTGTGAAAGTGTTGTATAGATGGATGGAAATGAGAAGAAAGTGGAAGTTGCCCTGTACTTCTTTACTGTTCCTATTTATTCTGGGTAAGCATTTGTAATTGTCTCTGTTAATGCAACATTTATTTCAATAAATTCTCTTAAATTCTTACTTATAGCAGAAAGCAGAATATCCACTCTGCTGATGAGGACTTATTTTGGTCTGTTATTGTGGTTTTAACCAAATATATCTTGCAGCCGTTCTTTGCTAAAAATATTTTTAGGTTTGTACTTACTACGCTGGAGTGGATTGATCCCCTTATCAACCTATGTTCAAGAACTACATTCAGTAGGATAATTTTAGCAATGATTAGTCTTCACTATAAACCAGGGCAGTTTATTTATAATCCTTGGATTATCATTTAAAAGATAACTCAATCCTTGTATTTCACAGTGCCTATTACACACTGAGATTCTTTTTGCTTATTAATCTCCACAATAGACACGAGATTATGAGAGAAAAAAATCACCTTGGAATAGCACGGCAGTGGTCACATATGTACATGCACGTCATAGAGCGAGGCTTGGTACATATGTCTCTCTGATCCTATTCTACCAGACTGCCTCACTGAAGTGCTTTTTAAAAGATGACTAAACATAAGGCAAAGTCATTAGACATATGAAGGTGGGCTTGAGCTGAGTAACTAGGTCAGATACTTTGAAGTTCTTTTGTGGTCCTGGTTGGTGGCACAGAACCCCCTACTCATTTGTGAGCCATCATATCATAATTCTCTGACTTGTGACAGACAATGCTGACTGCCCAGCTAATAGTCATTTCCTCTATTCTTCTTTGTTACTTGGACCTTGATTTTTTCCAATATCTGGTGCCAGGGATTACTTGATTAAACCAATAATGAACTCTCCATATGTTTGCCAGTGATTGATTTAAAGGTGGGCATATGACCAATCTGGCTAATGAATAGAAGTTTGGTGGGGTTGTGGGAGAAGTTTCCTTGCTTCAAAAGAGTTGCGCAGGAGGAAATGATTCCATTTTCGTGTTTTAGAATGTTGTCTGTATGTCATAACTTTACCAATGGAACTAGGGCGGCCTCCTTGGGACCATGAAGGGGATGACTGAAGAGAACCTGTCAATAAGATGAGGCTGGAGAGTGGTATAAGCAGGGAGAATCTAGTTCCTTGATGAGTTTGTAGAGTTGCTGAATAACCAGCTTTGGAACCCAGCTTTGGAACTTCTTAATATGTGAGAGAACTCATTTTCCCTATTGTTTAAGTCCTTTCTGATTAGATTTTCTATTGTTGCCGTCAAAAACTTCCTATGTGATAGCAGAACAAAGCCTCTCTTCTTCACCAGCTCAGGTTTTGTGTAGAATCGGACTTAACTGAATTTATACAACCACAGCTAAGCTTTTACATGTAAAGGCTGAAGCTCTTTTGGTATGTACATCTGAATCTTCATTTTATGGATTTTCTGTTCATCTATACTCGATTTTCACATACTTTAATGTAGTAAAATTGTGAGTATTTTTACCGACTGGTTTATTTGCATCGGCATCTGCTTGCTGTATAAGTAACTCCTCAGTTTTGCAATCCAGGAAGAATAGGAATGAGCTGGGCTGAGTTACTCTCTGTAATGATCTTGGAAGAGTATATACTGCTCTCCTTTTACAGCTACTCCACCCCCCCCACCCTCACTGTAGTTTCTCAGGTCCTATCCTGAGTCTTATAATTGTGCTGATTTTGCCAGTCCTGTTGCAGCGCTTGGCTTCTTAGCAGTCCTTCTATTCATCTATTGTTCTGACAGTGCTCCCTTCAGAGGGACTGCACTAAAGAGCCATCAGACTCTAGCCATTTCCCCTGTGAGGTCTCTCTTAGCATCCTTCCATGTCCAAACTTGGATATTTCTTTCCTATCTTTTCCTTCCCTCCCAGTCTCAGAGGAGGGAAGGAAACTTTTCTCCAAAGTTCCCACTACCACTGCATAGTTCCTCTATTTTCTTCCTACTCTAGGGCTCGGGACCTTTTTATTAACATATTTTCTGCAAAAATGTCATCCCTTCTGCCTAGGGATGGATTCCACTTTTTCTTGGGACAAAAGACAAGCAGACTGTGCTGCTCCCTCAATGTACCATCCCTGGATCCCTCTTTCCTTCAGAAAATTTTCCTTGCTTTTGCATTCCAGGAGAAATGGGAGTGAGCTGGGCTGAGTTTCTCCCTGTAATGATCTTGGAATAGCAGGTACTGCTCCAGATTTCTAGCGTAGAAGGTCTGTGCCTTTGGATCCATGTCTTCCCTGCACCTCCAGTCCTTAATGCTTTGCTTTCTTTTCCCTGCTCCCACAAATTACTAAAAGTGAACTAGCAAAGGCAGCCCTGCTCTTCTAATTGTAAATGCACAACCTTTGCTCAGCTCTGCTTTTCCTTCACCATTTAAAGCAGTTGGCGCTACTGTCCATTCTCTAAACTTTTCTGCCCCTTTTCTGCACTGACCTCAATTGT
>NW_011889001.1:2511036-2513321 GCF_000151845.1 Pteropus vampyrus | reverse complement strand
CGCAAGGACAGTTACTAAAAGAAATAACCTTGCCACTCTTATATGATCCCTCTGTCATTAAATTTCAAAAGTTTATCTGAGCTTCAGTTTCCTAAACTATAAAGCAGAGATAATAATGCCTTCTCCTCAGGTTGACATAAGGATCAGAAATGAAATACCATCTAAGCAACAGCATTGGCTTGGAACAAAATAAGAGCGGAATAAAGTGTCACCACTTCTCCATTATTTCTCTCCCTTACCATGGCTCCAAACAGCCTCACTCTCACTCTGAAGTCACACATTACATCTGCTCCATTTCATTGTCCAGACCTGAACACATAATCAACCTGGCTGTCAAGGAGGCTGGGAATTGCAGTCTTTGTTTTGGGTAGATGTGTGCCGTCCCAAATATTCTGTTACTATGGAAGAAGAGAGGATGCTGAGGGACAACCAGGGGTCTCGGCTATATCATTTTGGCTTTCCTTTCATTGTTGTTCCTCTCCTCTTTTTCCTTAGGCACATAATTTTAACCAGTTTATAAGAATACTTTACATGAATCCAGAAACACATATCTCACCCTCTTGTGTCTTGCTGGCAAAGCCCGCCTTTTATTCTAGAGGCTAAAAGTGGCAGATACACTCATTCATAGTCTCCTTTGCATTTATGGGTGAGCATGCCACCCAGTTGTAGACAATGAAACCATTAGCTATTACATAGGGGGAGTCTGCTGGGGACTTTGGGGAATGATTTTCCTCTGTAAGGTAAAGAACCTGCACCGGACACCTCTAGTGTATCACTTCAAAATCCTCTCAGTCCCTCTGCTGGAGCGACCAGCTCTGTGCAAGCAAGTTCCTTTCTGTGCAGGTGCAGCCTGAAGGTGCCCAGGCAGTGTAGTTCTCACTTCTTGTTCTGGGGCTTCTCTGACACACAACCCGAAAATCCAAGGGAACCTGGCCTCTGCCTTCATACAAGTATAACCTGGAGGTATGAGAGAACTTAATGCCTCTGAAGCAAATCTTAAAAACTCAGAGGTTAAGGTGATAGACTGTGTCTCTTTTGTCTCCTGAGTAGACAATTATGCGATGCATTTCATAAGGCTGCTCAGAAAGTCTCAGTAGGTTTGAGTACCAGTTTCCCACAATGGTGGGCACATCAATAATGCATCCTGCATTGGCTTTCCCTATATTTCTGTTTCATTGCCCATATCCTAAACTCCTATTTTTTATTAGGGAATCACATTCCATAATCACCTTCCTGCACACAAGTTTTTGTCTCAGGCTCTTCATTCAGAAAAGCCTAGTCTAAGAGTACCTTTTGAAAAGGATTGCCATCCTTTCCTATCTCTTTGTCCCCCACCTTCCCTCCCTGCCTCACTCTTCTTTTTCCTTTCTTTTGTCCTGTGAGGATGATGTGTGTGGAGCAACAGCAACCACCTTGTGACTATGAGGAGAAAGTCAAGAAAATTGCTGAGAAGCTGACCCAGAGTCTTCACATTAGTGAGCCACTGAATAAATTCTGGAAATATCTACCTCAGGTATTTCTGTTATGTAAAAAAAGTAAACTACAATTGTTTAAACCACTTTTAGTTGAATATTATGGAACTTGCAGCTGAAAGTATTTTAATAACATAGAATTCATAAATTCATTTTATTGTAGATAAACATATAATACTACCACACATATTTTTTTCACTCATTTTTCAAATGTATGTTAGGGAACTACAATTCATTTTTAAAAATGTGGTTGGCACTATCGTTTGCTTGCTCAAAATGTATTTCTCCCTTCTTCAAGATAAAATCCTAATCCCCTCTCCTTCCCACTAAGGTATCTTCTACCCCTTTCCCTTGCAGCCAAGTGCCTGGGGGAAGCCAATCTCACTCCTAGTTCCAAGAGTGAACCTGATCTGTTTCAGTTTAATCCTACGCTCTGCTCATGATTGGTCTAGGAATGGGTATGTGTACATATTTAGGCCAATGAATCTTGAGGAGAAACTTTCCAAGATGCTTCTGGGGACAGTTTTCTTTCAGCAAGAGATAACTATGGGAAGAGATGGACTTTCTTACCTTTCTGATGTGTGTCTGACTTGACAGCTGGAGTGCCACAGCTGTTGTGCTATTAGTCTGAAAACAAAACTCACAGTGAGATTGCAGAGTGGTGGGATGAGAAAACCCTGAGTCCATGATGGCGATGCTGATCTGGTGAATTAGCCCCTTCTGAAGTCCTTCCTTTGGATTTTCTGTTGTATGAGATAAATATATATACATATATATACATACATACATATATATATATATATATATATATAT
>NW_011889001.1:2473146-2510951 GCF_000151845.1 Pteropus vampyrus | reverse complement strand
ATATTGTTAAAGCCAGATTGAGCCTGGATTTCTGTGTCTTGACAGTGAAAGAGATTATATTTTTCCTAATCTTTAAAAGTATACATGTCATTGGTTAGGAAATGATAGCAGGTAGTAGTAGCTGTTTTTACTTTTAATATACGTGGCCAAACAAAGAGTTACTAAAAAGTTATTTAAGAATGGCTTTACATTTTTGTGTGTGATTTTTTTCTTGTACTTTGTTTGCGATTATACTGTTTCACATGTGGGAACCACTGCTCTGAAGCACATTGAGAGCTCAGTTGAGAGTTTCAAGAGTTTTGTGTTAGGTTGCAAGACGATGAGAATGAGAGAGAAAAAGACATGGGTGATGTGAAAGTGAAGAAGAGTCCAATGAGGATTCTTAATGCAAATTTGAAACATAATTTGTATTAAGACAGCATATTTTAGATAAGTTAATTATCCAAAAGTAATGATACAGCTATGATGCCTATTTTAAGGCATCTGTGATGGTCCAGCTGCCTCAGGATTGGTTCTGGTGTGCTATCCTGAGCAAATCCATGCTCTCTGGCTTGAGGGCAAGAGCCAGCTTTTATGAGTAACTAGAGACTTGTGAAAAATATCCGGAAATATTAAGAAGAAAGTTACAAAGTTAATCGCTCCTGTTTTAGGCACACAATTTTAGATTTATTATACAATAATATTTTGAAAGTTTCCTATGATTCTGCTACCTAATAAATGCCAGTTATAAGTTATAAAATCATACATTTTTTCCTGGTAAAGAATTTATCTAAAATGTGAGATATGTCTTTTGAAATCATAGGATAAGAAGCTGCTGGATTCAAGCTGTCAAAGTTTCACAAGCCATATCTACCGATGATACTAAAGTACTTCATATATGGATGAGATTTGATTACAAGATAATGGTATTGATTTATAAGTATGGTTGACGAAATCTGTCTTATTTCTCTACAGTAATATTTAAAAGACAAGAAGTAGAACATAGTAACTTTGGAATCAAACTGGTTTCAATCTCTCAAGCTTAGGCCAGTCACTTAACCTGTCTGAGCCTCAGATTCTTTAACTACAAAATGTAGACAATAAAAGTTCCAATCTGAGTAAATTGTATTCAGTATGATGGATTGAGGAAATGCTAAAATCTTCCACTCATACACAAGATCACCAAGATGATAATCAAAGGAAGTAAATAGCTAAGCTTTAAAATAACGAGAGAGACTATCTGTGTACTGGAAATGGAGAGTCTTTATTAATGGAGAAAAGCAGAACAGTGACCTGATCAGTAAGCAGAGGCCACCATACTGCTGCTAAGGGCCCAGATACATCTCTGTGAGTCTAAAGTGGCTGCCACTGTCCTAAGACTGCTCAACTAAGAGAGGACAAACTATATGAATAACCCACAAATAAACTGACCTGTAACTCGGGAAGATCACCATCAAAAAAGAGAGACAATGTGACAGATTGTATTTTTAATTGTCCATAAAAATATCTCCCATTGCACATTCTCTTCTTATAATGTGACTTTGACATACCTCCCATTGAGAGGTGGAATTTATATTCCCATATCTTAAATTTGGACAGGTTTATGGGTATGGCAGTAGTGGTTACAGGACTTCTAAGGATAAGATATAAAAGATAATACAGCTTCCACATGGATCTCTCAGATGCTGGCTCTTGAAACTAAACTACTCCATGAGGAAACCCAAGCACTCCTTGTTGGGGCCCACATGAAGAGAAACCAAGACCCCTGATTCTCAGCCCAGGCTGAGCTCCCAGCTGACAGCAAACACTAACTGGTCAGTCACGCGAGTCTATCTAATCTATCTACTTATAACTATTGAAAAAAAAGAACCATCGATTTATGATTGGAATAGTACATTGAACTAGATGAAGAGTTAATCAGTGAGCCAAAAAGTAGAGCTGAGAAGTTCTTCCATAATGTTTTACAAAAGAACAAGCAATGAAAAATATGGAATAATAATGAAGGGAATGGTACCGTCCAACTTACCTGAGGTGGAAAAGCCAACAGAAGGACAGCAACGGCCATTACCCATAGATGAATATTCCACAGGCATTCCATAGGCCAGATCACAAGATTTTGTGGAAAATACATAAGTAACTTGAGCTTTCCTTCTGACTACTATGTCAGTGTGCTCCAGGGCACATGGTTTTAGCAAACATCTACCAAGGGCATAAAAATTAAAGTAAGGCTCACTTTTCTACAAAATGTGTTTTCTTTTAGAAAACCAGAGAAACTTTGTTCTCTGGCAATCTATATATGTTTGGTCTTTCTCTTATTCAAGTAAATTCCAACTGTGCTTCAAACTAAACTGAATGTTTATTATTTGACAAAATTATGAAAATAGTAAAGAAAAAATGGAAAATGGAGATAGATAAGGAAATCAAAACATTCTAATAAGAGTTCCAGGAAGAGAGAGAGGGAGAGAGAGAGAGTTCCAGGAAGAGAAAATGAAGAGAATGGAAGAAAGATAATATTTTAAAAAATAATAATTGAAAATTTTCCAACACCTGAAATAAGTTTTAATATTTATAGAGACCATCAATTGCAGAACAGGATAAATAAAAATAAACTCACGCTTAGAGACATTTATGAAACTTCAGAACATTGAGAAAAAACAAAATTTAAAAGGTAACAAATACAAAGGGCATACTTACTACAATCTGAATGACATCAGACTTCTATTTAACAACACCAAATTCAAGAAGACAACAGAGGAGCATCTCTGAAGCACAAATGAAAAATAATTTTGATACCCAGTTCTTATTTTTATACCCAGTCCAGCTATATAATTCAGGTGTACATGTTCAGTAAGTAAATTTTCAGGCAATAAGAGCTCACAAATTTTACTACCACAGATCCTCAACAAAAGAACTTCTAAAGGAAGTACTCCAAAAAGAAGATAATTAAATAAGATAACGCATAGGAAACATTTAGCTGATGTTAAATATACCTTTTATCTACTATTAAAAGGGATAGAAGTTCTTTTTCACATTATTCATGCCTTAAATGTGAAGATGTAGCAGGCATCTTACAACTATGAACCTACAAGGAGAAAAGAAAGACCAAAAGAGCCACAGAAATGTAGATCCTAATATTTTAGCCTATTGTATCAGCTCCAGCAATTCACCTTCTTGTTATGTCCAAAAAATAAATTTATTTTTATTTAGGCCATTATCGATTGGGTTTACTGCTACTTTACTCAATATATTCCTAAGTGACTTACTTCTAATTTTATTATCTATAAAGTATGAGCTATTAGAATTAAATTAGAGATTAGGTTAAAACTTTCTAGTACCAAATACATTCTCCAGTAAATATTAAACTTCTTCTTAATCCTCCAGATTGTAAGCCTAAGAGACCACACTATCTCTAATATATGTGAATTCTCATTGCATTAGCTTTCAGTCCTGTTCACTGGATATTTACTGAATGCCAATTTATGGGATAGGTGCTTTGATAATTGCTAACCCATAGTAGGATATCAACAAATATATGTCGACTGGATAGATGAATAAAAGCTGCAGAAAGGTCAATAGGAATTAATACTGATTGTTGCCTTAAATGTTGTCAAATCAATCATTTACCTTTTCTGATTTTCCCTACTGTGCTGAGACAGCTTCTGTAATGTTCAAAAGGGTGCTTCTTACCATCTTTTGTCATTTTCTTAGCTTCTTTGACTCTTAATATTCAACACATAATTTTTAATTCAATCTGAAGAGAGCTATAAGTGGAAGGAAAGAGTGACTTTATTATCCTCTCTCTACTGACCCAGATTTTGTCAATTTAAACTTATTTCAAGAGTTGTGAACCCATCGAATTCTCAAACAAATAACCAAAGACAGCAGATGGAAGAGGTTTTTTGTTGAAATAATTCATACACAAGGACACAAAATGTTATGAGTGTTAGTCTTTGGAAAAAAGTGTCAAGAAAAAAGAAAAGGAAAGGACTAAGGCTGAAGATATATAAAAATACCCAAGAATATTATATACAAAGAAATGTCAAAAGAGGTCTATACCCATAAAATAGAAATTTATGAGGGAGTGGATGAGGTTATTAAAAAAGGGTGAGGCTGCAGGAAATAGAATAATTTGGTCAAGAAGAAAAGTCTTAGAGATTATTTCACATTAAAAACATCTGGATATAAAAACAGAACTAGCATCAGAAAAATATCATGTGTCCAAAGCAAGGGTATGGAAAATAGAAAATATGTCGACACTCAGTCTGTGACTGACATATAGCAGATTTGGTAAGTTGGCTGCCCAATAATATGGAAACAAAATTAGAGTTTATTGAAAAGGAAACAGGAAGAGCAGAAATTTATAATTTCACTGACAGATGGACTGCCTAGGAGAGCATAAAAGTCAAACTACATTATAATAAAGACACAGGTGAGAAATGACCAGAGATCCTTGGTATGTGAGCAGTGTACTGGACCTGTAGTCAGACCCAGGCAATGATCTCTTAAGTTTCCTTACTAGTGGTGTGACCTTGGGCAGGTCACTTACTGTCTCATAAATTGATCTATAAGTTGGGAGTAAAACTGGATTGTGAGGATCCAGAGATAATAGATGTAAAAGAGATTATTAAAATTATAAAGGAATGTAGACTATGGAAAAGACAGGATAGAAAAAAGAAAAGAGATAAGAGTTTATTTCATTTTTAAGATAATGCTCAGTGTTTCATTAGTGCCAGGAAAAAGCTGTATATACCAAAAACGTTTTAAGAAGCTTCTCAAAGTGCTTATTAGAAACTATACTTAGTAATACTAGTATAAAAGAGTTCCTTGGAATTTCATGTTTGTCATGAAAATTATCATGTAGATAGAAGTAAAGGATAATTTAATTATTTGTGAAGTCTTATATATATGTATGTATGTGTGTGTATATATATACATATATATGTATGTGTGTATATACATATATATGGTATAGGGATAGGTAACTGTAATTTGGATTAAGGACTGGGAAGGTAGTTAGATGTATTAGGTATTGCTGAATAATGTTACATAACAAACCATTCTCTAAATTCAGTGGCTTACAACAAGTAACACATAATTTTCTCACTCATAGGTCTGCAACTGGCAGGGCCAATGCTGGACTCAGTTGAGTTTAGTTGAGTTAAGCTTCAAAGGCTTTGGATTGTGTTCAGATCTTTTCCAAATGTCTTCTCACTTATGAACCAGAAGCTTCCTGGAGGCATGTTCTTCTCAAAGCACATGGCAGAAACTCAGGTGGACACATGTCATGACTCTTAGCACTTCACCTTGGAACTGTCATGCCATTACATAATCCATTGGTCAAAATAACTCATGGCCAAGCCCCACACTAATGAGGCAGGAGTACATTTTGCTCACAGGTGGAGACACTGCAAAGTTATATGGCAAAGGATGTGAAAGTATTATCATATTGTAAGAGAATGAAGAGTTGGGAGCAGTAATTTAAACCTATCATATGTCCACAAAAAGACATGTATGCAACATTATTCACAATAGCAAACACTGGAAACAACCAAAGTGTCTATCAAACAGAGAATAGACAATATATAGTATATCCATAGAATGGAATCCTATTCAGTAATAATAAGGAACAGAGTTTTGATATATTCTCCAATATAGGTTAACTTCAAAAACATTATATTAATTGAAAGGAGCCAAACACAAAATCATACATATATTATATGATTCCATTTATATGAAATGTCTAGAAAAAAATCAGTAGAGATAGAAAATAGATTAGTGGTTGCCTGGGGATGAGTTTAAGAATAAGGAGTAATGGCATGGATATCTTTTATTGAGGTCATGGAAATAGTCTACAATTGTAGTGATAGTTCTGAATGCTGTAAATTTGCTAAAAGTCATTGGATTGCACACTTAACATGAGTGGATTTCATGGTATGTGAATTATGCCTTAATAAAAGTATAAAAAAAGAAAGAAAATGGATTCATTCTTGGGTTACCAAAAATAGTCCATTATTCTGTCTCAAGTGTTTTTCTAAGGACCAGGTGAGATAATGTTTATAAAGTGGCTGACACAGGGATTGGCACATAGCAAGTGCACGATAAATGATGGCCATGATTGTTATCATTTTAAATAGATGGACCAGCAATGTGTAAAGAATTATGTATGAGGAGAAGAAAGGCATGTTCAGGAAGCAAATAATTTAGAGTAGCTGGAAGGTAGATCAGATGTGGGAGAGTAACCATAGAGGAACCTACCCCAGGTCACCAAGCTGGGAAGTGGTGGAACATTTAATGGGTACTTGGCTCAGTCTGACAGCAAAGTAAATGTATGCCTGCTGGAACATGTGTCCTATGAAGTACCATTTGGGGAGGGCCTTAGGTTGTAAACCTTAATTATTGATCACTTAGAGAGAACAAAAGAAGCTTATTTGTGGGTGTTTGAATTAGTTTACAAACAACAAGGAAACCATGTTTAACCCAGTAGGGAAATCTCAATGTCCTCATGACATAGCCAGAGAGAGGGAGTCTAAAGCACAAGCACAGACTGTACACCCTGTGATTCCTGGCCGGAAATATAAATGTGGACTTGCTTGGATGTGGCTTAAAGTAGTCTAAGATATTATGGTCCTCCTGATTGTTGTGGGTTAGGGACCAAAGGCAGAGGGTACACTGCCAATTGTCAGGTACCTTCCCTATCTCCTTGCCCCCAAGGACAAACAAGGCTGGGGTATGGGAGAGACTGAATGTGCTCTAGAAGTGGTTCATGATTTCAAAGTAGAGCCAAGCAATAGTGTATAGTATGGAAGTCGGGATCTAAGCTTTCTGCCAGAAAGTGACACAAGGAAGGGAGGATAAGGCCTCTTCTGCATGCTGTTCAAGGTCACTTTTGAGGTTAAAAAAGATCACATAGATCAATATGTATTGATGAGGAAATACACAGTAGAGTGAAAAAGAGCAAGTTAAAGATTCATGTATGGTATGATCTCATTTATCTACTAATGTGCATAGATAGGCATAACTATATATCACCCTCTGGCATGTACAATTATTTCTTCCCTTATTGTGTGCTAGAATGTATATTCCAAGAGAGTTGGGACTGTATTTGAATCTAGAACAGTGCCTAGGACATGGTGGGCACTCAATAAATAATGCTGATTGAACTAACAATATCTACAAGAACATACAGCATACTATTTTGTTGTCTCTGGGGAGTGTGATAATGTGCATTCACAAATGTTGTGTGCATATGTATTGGGAAAGACTTTTGGGATCTTCTGGCAAAGATTAAAGGGAAGAGAGTGCCAGAAGCCTTTGTCAACACCAAGAATTCAGGGGTTAGCCAGAATGAAGGCAGCAGAGACAATACAGGGATCATGAGTTGGGGAACTTGGGGGCAGTGGGGCAAGGGAATTGCATTAGGAAGAGATCCGAAAAAAAAAAATTGCCCTGTGGATTAAACAAAATAGGAAATGAAAGGGGTGGGTAAGATAAAGGAAAGACCTTAAATCAGAGTGTATGAGAAAAATCAGACTTTGTAGTGCAAGTCCTGTGAATTTATCCTGCAGGCTCCTGCCTGCCGTCCCTGGAACATACTGTTTTCTTTTCCAGACACTCTTTACCTTATCTGTCTGAGTCTATTGAGGTGAATTAGTGATGGTACACAGAAAACTAAGCAATAGAGAAAACAATACAATTATGTAAAAAGAAAAGAAAGAATACATTTCTTAACTATGTATAATATTAATATAAGCATATATTATGTACAGTCAGCCAAAATGTGTGATATTACCATACGGAAAGCTTAGGAAGAGGTAAATGAGTTGTGCTTTGTGAATGTAATGTACAGCATGATCATTATAGTTAACAGTACTGTATTGTATACTTGAAATTTGCTGAGTGTAGATGTTAAATGCCTCACCAAAAAAAAAAACCACAATGTAACCATATGAGGTGGTGGATGTGTTAATTAACTTGATTGTAGTGATCATTTTGCAATATATACATATATCAAATCATCACATTATACATTTAAAATACATACAGTTTTATTTGTCAGTTATACCTTAATAAAGCTTGAGGGGCGGATCTTCTCTGTCCTTAGATACCCTGACTTTTCATGAAAGCTGAAAGTCTCTCTAAAACTTCCTCCGATGCCTACTTTCTTCCTCTACACCACCGTCTCCAGCCACTCTTTCTCTACCCTTTTCCCGACTCCTATGTTGTTCCTACTTCAAAATCTGTTCTGTCTCTAGCTCAGGGTTATTCAGATATTTACTTAAATCCTCCTGCTTGATTGTAAGTTATGACTGTGTCTTCTTAAATTTAAGAAAGACAATATGGCTCAACACTTAATCTTCATTGTTAGCTAGTAACTTATTTTTTCTCTTAGAAAACATATCTCTTTTTAGTTTGGAGATTCATGTAATTTTAATTACTGATATAAGTGAATTCTGAATTCTTAAAGATCATTTGTCTAAATTCGTACCCAGTCTGTTCTTTACCTTTTCTCTTTAAACGTGCTTCCCATGTTGTTTTGTGTATGTGCATGAATGTGTTTCTTAGGACAGGAACATCCCTCCATTTTCTAGTTCCTGAGAACTGCTGGGGATTCTATCTCCAGGACATACTATCTCCTTTTCCTGGGCCCAGGGCTGCACAGCCTTCTGGTGGAGGATATTAAGGGAAGTCCACAGGAATTATTTTTTTATTTATTTTTATTTTTATTATTATTTTTTTCACATCACATTTATTTATTTGTTTGTTTGTTTTGTTTTGTTTTACATTTTCCATAGGGAATTAAACTGAAGGAGCCGCTGGCTAATGAGCCTGACCTTGAGACTCTGCAGGTCTTCATCACCAGTAGCTTGTGGATGACAGTTGATGAGTGGGGTGAAGTTATCAGGGGACTGTTTTGCAAAGCTTAAAGAAAGGCAATTGATTTACAACTTGACAAAAGCCTGTAGCAATTCTATATAATACTTCTGGGGATAATGTATCTATTAGGAATTTTCTAATTAATTAGTAAGGGCAGAGGTCTGACATACAGTCTGGATTAGAGGCAAGAGTTAGAGGGGCCAATTATAGGTATGGAAAAGGTGTAGGTGAGGCCAACCCTTCTTAAGATTGCAGCAGGATTGGTGTCTGTAGTGGGAGACTACTACTCCCACTAGTATTGTCTACCTCTATTACCATCAACTCCTCTTTCCTCTCTTGTCAATCGCCTTTTGGCCACCCATTAAATGTCAGAGTTTCCTATGTGTTATTCTCAAACCTCCTCTTTTCTCAGTCTGCACACCCTCTTAAGGGGCTCTTACATGCTTCATTTCCTTTATGCCGGTAACTGTACATTCAGCAGCCTGCCAGACTTCTCTTCTGCTTTGCCTCAGCACTCTGACCTCAGCACCTCAAAATTTAAACACATCATCTGCTCTTCTCCCATTATCACATCTCTGTTCTTCCTGCATTTTCTATCTTGGATAATGGCACTGTCTTCTACTTGGTTGCCTAACCAAATATCTGTAGTATCATCCCTGACTCCTCTCTCCAAGCTCTGTCTATTTTGCCTCCTGTTTTACCTTTCACTTACTTTCACAGGTACCATTCTAGACCATGCCATTATTGCCTCCTATCTGAACTGCCCTAATCTACTCTTAACATAGCTTGAAACCACTCAGTGGCTTGTTATCATTACTAGGATCAATTATTTACCTCTAAACTTGGTGTATAGGCTATTTATGATCTATATTCTGCTTACATTCCAACTTTATTTTCCATAATGTCTTATGCTCCAGCTACATCATATGGTCTGTAATTCTTAGAACATGTCCTGGTGCGTCATACTCATCTACCCTTGAACATCCCTCTATCTGAAATGTCTTCTTTCTACATCAACCTATAAATTACTATCTTTCAAAATCTAATCTAGAAGTCACCTCTTCTATGAAGTCTTCCTGGATTACTCGTTGCTCTCTGAGTTAATTGCTTCTGCTCTGCATTTCTTGTATGCCTTGTGCATATTTTTATTATACAATTAGTCACATTATATTGATATTGCCAACTTACTTTTCTGTTTTTCTCAATAAAATTTGAGTTTAATGGGAAGAAATTGCTAATTTCTTTTTTTTTTTTCAATAAAATTTGAGTTTAATGGGAAGAAATTGCTAATTTCTCTCTGATATTTCAATAAAATTTGAGTTTAATGGGAAGAAATTGCTAATTTCTCTCTGATATTCCAAAGGGACCAGGCTAAAAAAAAGCATCAGCAGGAAACCATAAAAACTGAACAGAGATATATCAACTGTAGTGTGGAGTGGGAGATACAAGGTTGCCATTTGAGTCCAGGCATGTTAACTGACTAATGGAAAAAAAAAGAATCCAACAATTTCTGAACTCAACAACTTCACTTAATTCAACATATTTTTGTAATTTAATTTATGAAAGCAATGGTAATTTTGACTCATAAAATCAATATAGAAAATTTAGAAAATTTTAATCATGAGAAAATAAACTCCGCCTTGCACAAACTAAGATATTGTACTTACGTTATTTTTATAAGGTGGTAAAAACAGGAGACATGGAATTAGTTTTAAATTAAAATTATAAAATTGGTCTAATTTGTCTAAAATATCTCTATAAGGCTGTTACTTTTTCTAATATAATTCAAATATATTCAAACTTATAAACCAAAATTTAATGATTCTTTAAATCATATTAAAAAGCTCTGAATATCTCTCTTATTTTGTAACCTAGTATCTAAGGCCATTAACTTAATTTATAGGTACACTTATTATTTTTCAGAGCTGCAGTAGATATAGAAATTTTTCTTTTTGAAGAGCCAAAATAGACTAAATATTAGGAATTATTATTTTTTTTCCTTTGGGAAACTCTTGATTATTTTTCCAATTTATATGAGTATTTAATATCATTTCCCCCCCTAAAATCAATAGGAAGAGAAGTTGCCCCATTAGGTTTTAAGAGACCTTGTAATCTGATTTATTGCTAATTTATATTAGATATATTTACCTGGATTAGATGTTTTTAGAGTGAAACTACAGCTGGTTTAAACAACTCAGGACCTTGATAATTTCATGAAGACCATATGAATAAAAGCTGATACTAATTCCCAAAAGAGAGTGATCTTTCATACTAAAGCGATATGTCTTTTAGTCAACCAAAGCAGAGAATTTCTTCCCTTTTTGAGAGAAGTTTCTTCCCTTTTTGTTCTAAAGCACCCCTTTCATTTCGGATCTTCTGAGAAGCAGACAGCAAAAGTGAGTTAGAAGTGAAAAATATTTATTGGGAAATTTCTTAAAGGGTAAAGGGAGAGCAGGAATAGACAGGGAGAGTCTTCAGACTGCTGTGTAAATTTTATACTTGTGAAAGGAGGGAGGAAAGGCTGGGGCGGGGGATGGAAATTGGGTATGGAGAGCCTCAGCCCACAGTACAACTCTAAAAAGATGTCAACCAGGCAATGGGTGAGTCCCAGGGCAAATACTGCCTGTTAGTAGAGTCCTATGTTGGGAATCTCCCAGATCCAGTCCCCTTACAGTGTTAAGTTATTGGCTAGAAACTACCTAGGGAAGGCATGGCCTTGACATAAATGTGGTGGATCCTGAAAGTGGGGCAGGTCAGCCGACTGCATCCCTTTCAGCAGTTCTCTCTTAAAAGGAGATCTGAACAGCTCACTCTCATGGCTGCTAAAGAATCTCTCCAATGAATAGTTTTGGTTGACACTGAAATTCTAAATTGGCCTTGGTGAAGTAATGACATTTAGAAAGATAAATGCAAGAATGAGAATGTATAAGCCAAAGTTCTTCCAAGAGTTAGCACAGTTTACTAACAGACATGACTGACAGTTGGTTTGACCCTAAGGTCAAGCTAATCCTAACTTCTGACTCAATAAATCAGCAGCCCTTTGCAGGTAGAGTATATGGAGAGAAGAACTCTCACAAAGCCAAATTCTCAAGCACAAATCAGACTGAGAAATGTTCCTAATAGGTTTTGATGGTAATTCAAGGCAAATATTATCTTAAAACGAATGACAGTCTATCAAGACCTTTTACTCAGTGGTTTTCAATGTCAGATTGTAAGACAGCATTATAAAATCTATATCCATCTTCTACTCTCTTGACTTCATATAGACGTACAATAGTGTAGATAATAGACAGCAGGAATATAGACGGTTAGTAGCAAATCTTGGCTTTGGCTGACCTTCGCCAACTAAAAAGGAAGTCAAATCATTTCCTATACTTTTTCTAAAAGTTTTAAAGTTTTGATTTTCATCTTTACTTCACTTTGAGTTTTGCATGTGTATAGATAGGAATTCAATTTACTAAATAGTACTTCCTTTTCCTAGTCATTCTCATGGCCATCTTAATCATATACTAAGTTTCCAGGTATGAATTGGCCTGTCTGAGCTCTTGCTTTTGTTCTATTTGCCTATTTGGCTGTATCTGCACCTAAGGAATAGATCCATTATACAAATCATCCTAGTTAAATTTTTTTGTGTGTTAATGTTTGTTTCATCTGATGTTATTATTACTGCTTTGGCTTACTTTTGTTTTTGATTTTTCTTGTAATGCCCTTTCTCATTTTTGAGCAGAGGGCAGTTTTACTTAAAGCCTTGGAAGATAAAGATGGTTGGTATCACTCTCCAGAGCAAAAAGCAAGAATGCCTACTATCCATCGTAAAAGATCTAGGTTTCCTAAGCTCAAGGTGACTCTCCTATAAAACAACCCGCTTGTTGTGCAAGGATCACCTGGCCATCTTCCTGTTATGCTGTGGGAACCGTGATTTGGAGAATAGACACCAAAAATGCTGATATGCTGGCTACTGACTGCTACTACTGTGATAATAAGTCATCTCTTGTCTTTGACCCAGGAGTTGTGTGTTTTCTATCAGAATTCATGCAATTGTATGTTTGTCTGTTTCAGATTTTTCACAATTCTCGACAATTTCTGCTATATTATTTAGTCCCCCCCATTTGTCTTTTTCATATGTTTTCCTTTCTTCCTTCCTTCCCTGCTTTTGGATCAATCAAGGCATTTCCTGCCCCCCGTCCCCCACCTTCTTTTCCTCTCCTCTGGTTTGAAAGTTAAATACTTCGTTTGTATTCTATACTTTCCTCTTGGTACTTAGAAAAGTAACTCTGCTCATCCACTTCTGACATGTATGCTATTAATGTTAAATATTTGACTTTGTTTTATGTTTTTTTTTCTTAACCTCACAAATTAAACATCATCATCATTTCATACGATCAATATTTTTTTAAATTTATTTATATATTAAGTAATTTATTCACTCAGCATTTCTTCTTACATATCAAGTCTTTCTTCCTACTTTCACTTTCTAGTGAAGTTACAAAGTACCAAAGACCAAGAGGTTTTAGAAGCAGCCACAGAAAAATGGGAGATCACCTTCAAGTGAATGAAAATTAGACATGAATCTACAGACACAGGAAATCCAACATATACTGTCATACAAAAAAAAATTCATACTTAGACTTGGGTCTAAAATGTCTTTTTAAAATGTTTTTACTTGAAAATGTCTTTATTTGGTCTTCATTTTTGAAACCGGTTTTCTAGGTATTCATTTTAGATTGATAAATATTTTTTTGAACACATCGAATGTATTATTTCACTGCTTTCTGGGTTAATTGTTGAGATTTAAGAGTATTCTCTTTGTCTAATTGTCATTCTTTTGAAGGTGATCTCTCTTCTGCTTTTAAGGTCTTCTCTTTATCTTTGGTGTTTTGTAATTTCGGTCTAAAAATGAACTTTTCATTTATATGGTATATGTGGGCTTCCTGTATCTATAGATTCATGTTACTACAATAAGTCTGAAAAAATTCATGTTTTTTTTTTTTTGCCTCTTTCTCATTCTGTTTTCTCATTCTGGAACTCTGGTTAAACATATTCTCTTTCATATCTCTTAACCTGTCTTGTAAACTCTACTTCTTTCTTTTCTCTGTAATACGATCTGGGTAATTTCTTTAGCTCCATCTTCCAATTCATTTTCTTTTCAGCTGTGTTTAATCTGCTTTATAATTCATTCAGTGAGTTTTAAAACTTGATTAAATTCAAATTTTAACATTATATTTGATTCCTTTATCAAATTTAAAAAAATCATTTCTTGTTCTTTAACCATTTAAAATTTCTATCTCCTTTTTAAAAACATTTCGTACAAGGTAGTTTGTAAGCTATGTATTTAAAATTTCAATAATTGAAGTTTTTGTGGGGGCATAATTTTAAAATGTGTGGTTTGTTATTTCTACTGAATTTCCCTCATGGTGGCTCATTTCCTTGTGCAATTTTTTCATTTTTAATTGTGAGTTTATGTTTGGTCCAACTTAATCTATGTGAATCCTGAGCAGTTAGAGAGTGGTTTTCTTTTTTTTGGCTAGGTCCCACAGGATTTTATTAATCTTGAGCTACTTTAATTTCTAGAGTGAATTGCTAAACTATGAGTATTATAAATTTAAATTCCAGATCTGAGTGTAAGAGGCCCTACCTAGCGTAGCAGATTTTCTGGAGAGACTGCTATAATTACTGTGATTATTGCTATTACTGTGGTGGTTGTTCTTTTCTGTCCAGAACCATCAGAGCAAGCAGAGTTCTTCCAGGCTCCCTTTGCTGGCAGGTCGATAATTTTGATAATATTACTCCTTATTTCACCAATAGCACCATTCCTTTTAAGGGTTTTTGGCATGTTGTGAGAACCTTGAGCATATTTCTCACATTTTTCTTAAGCCTAAGGTTTAGTTTTCTATTTCCCTGCACAATAGGTAACCCTCAAGGCTTTGGTTCCTGAATTGGCGTTTTCTCTTTGGGGTTCACAAAATTTTACTCTTTGTTATCACAGTTCTTTTTTTATTTTTTATTTTTTTTATTTCAGCTTTTGTCGTTGACTTTGGAAGCAATTTATCCTTATTTTGAGCTCAGTTATATGTTGAACTATACGTTTGTTGTAACATATTCAGGAACTAGTCTTATTACAGAGAAGGCATTTTGGAATTTCTAGTCTGCCAGGCTGTCAGAAGGAAAGTCTCTTGTCTTAGATTTTTTCATTTAATAAACCATGGTTTCTTTATTAGTTTCTTTGCTGAAACTAAATAACAATCTAGAATTTTTGTGCATGGATGAAGTCATTTCAAAATCGCTGATTACAGTTTCCAGAATTTACCTTTTTAGTCAAAATTGAGACTATGTAAGTTCATTTTTAATCTCTTGACAAATTTCCTGTTCTTCACGATTCCATAAAAATTATCAATTGGTAAAATTGTCATTTACCTCTCTGTTTTCATAAACCCCTTCTGTGTTATTCATTTGGATCTGGAAGTGTTCTCATGTCTCCTTGTCTCTCTTGGAATTCAGTTTTTTTTTACAACCTGCTTGAAGATTATTTCTCTCAATAGAGAAGGTAGAAGTCTTGTTAATACACAAATTATGGAAGAGTTGGCAGGTAAAGCATTACCTTTTGAGTGGCTTATTTTGTCAATAAGAGAAATCCATAGGTCTTATGCTCATTTGGCTCTAAGTCACTTAAGGTGGTGTGTGTCCTTCCTACCTTGACATTCTGCATCATGCTGAGTGGTTTTCTGGGGGTATCTGCAGCTCCCCGGACTCCTTTTTTGGGCTGTCCATGCTACTTCTGGGTGAATTTCTCATAAAGGACAGTGTGCTCTATTCTCTCAATGCCTGGGCCCCATTGCCAAGCTCTCTTTTTTGCTAGTGGAGTCATGAGGGTTCTTGGATATGATCTACAAACTGGGACTCCTGTTAAGTATTTTAAAATCCTGATCTGGGCCACAAGAATTGAAGCTTTAGGAGTAAATTACTGGTGTAGGTGGACAGCCTCCCCTGCAAAGCTTGACAACAGATAAGGGCGAAGAAATTCAGACTGAATCCTGGACTCTGAGGTTGAGCTCACCAGATTTCAGGTAGAGTCAGCCATGGAGGTGACTGAACCAGAAGTGATAGCACAACATCCAAGCCAGGAGCTTTTTTGTTGCTTGAGATCTGCTTCAACTTTTAAGTTAGTGATTTTTAAAAACTTTATTCCTCACTCTAGTGCCTCTAGTTTGAAGCAATGGACACACTGGTTTCCTCATGGTCATTACTCCTTAGCAGAGGCAGCCTATGTGAACTGAAGGGAGGGTCTAGAGGATCTGGCCACTCCAGGGACGCTAGCTTCCTCTTGTCATCTTGTCAGTATTGCCATAAAATGTTGGGCAGGGGTTCTGCTCACAGGGCCCCCAAAGCACACGTTGAGGTAATGGAGGGAGCATTTGCTCGAATTCTGTTGGGAATATATGACATCAGTAAAGGGGAGGAAAAGAAGAGGAAGTATTTCATCCTACTATGTTTTCTACAGCTGCAGCAGTAGATGCGTGCTGGTGTCTGAGTGCAGCTCACATGTCCAGCAGAAAATGACATAATGTCAGACTTTTCTGTGTGCTCTTCTGTCTTCATCCACTAGAATAAGAGTATTTTGAGGGCAGGGACACTGTTTTCTTTGTCTTAAAGTCTTGACTGCCCTACTTTGTGGTTGTGGGGCCTTGGGTAATATCCTTAACCATTCCAACTCTCAATTTCCTCATCTGTAAAATGGGGATGATAATAATAGTACCTACCTCATAGTGTTGTTTTGGAGGTTAGTGCATGTTGAGTGAATTAAGCAATGAATGAAGTGGGTTTCCTTCCATTTTTATTTCCTTTCAAGAAATTCAAGCTGGATGGTCTTAATGTCACCAAACTGTGAGAGATTGTGTGCAATGATTCTAGTTCTCCCATCAGGAGCAGTTTGGAGAGAAGCCAGTGACCCACCCCTCCTTGACCTTCCCACCCTCCTGTATCCCACCTGAATCCTCCTGTGTTGGGAGCTGGGTAGGGGGAAGGGAAACCCCATGCAGCTACAAAACTGCCTTTAAAGTCTTCAGAAGCAAAGGCAGGGAGCCAGAATCAAAGATTACCTTGTTTTTTGGAGTGTATCACTGGCTATTGTCCCCATCAAACAAAGCCTTTTCATCGGAGGTTCTTTAAAACACTTTTTCCCCCTCCTTTATTTTGCTTTGAAATAAGCTGGGCAACAATTAATTTCAGAGAGAGAGAGAGAGAAAGATAATTCAACAAGGATCTATTACTACTCTCAGCTTCTATTGCTGTAATGAAAATCTATTTCCTTTCCCTTTTGTGTCCCATATAATTTAATGCCCATTTTATTAATGGTCTGAAATAATTACGGAACCCTTTGTGATTCTCAAGTATGTTTCATTTAATTGTGCAATAAATGCCTAATCTCTTCCTCCATCTGAAGCTATTATGGCGTTAAAATTAACAATTATGCAGCAATGCGCCGGGGTCCATAGAAATCACTCCAGATAACTAGACATATATAAATCATTCATGAGAACAATTTCTGAAAAGAGACGGAGGGGGAAAAATTGTGTTGAAAATGACATTGGGAAGCCAAGGGCCCAGCCTGTAAGAAGATAGTAGCACCTTTAAAAAATCTTTTTCTTTCCATTTTTGTTATTATTATTTTATCAATTGTGCATGTGGCATAGCCCCCACCCCCACTTCTATTAGCCTGACAGATATTTTCAGAATTAATTAACTGTTAGCTCTGAGGATAAATTGTTCATTATCAATTTCCCCCCCTCTTTCTTTCTTCCCTTTTATAGTTTTTCTTTTTCTTTCAGGCCAGCAATTACACTCCCTGCCTTTCTCCAGCAGCCCCTGTTCTGCACAGCTATCCAAATGGGGAAAGTGCTTTTTCTTTCAGCCCTATTCACTTCTCCTCTTCTCCCTTTTGTGGGATTTAATAACCATGGCTGATAGGCTCATGCTGGACAGAGAGGTTAAGTTTGTTGTCTCAGCACTTTGCTGACAGGGACAGTGTAAGAATTCTGTAACTTCTAACCAGTCCTGTGGGGCTGACTATGGCCTGGCCCACACAAGCATAGCCTGCAAATAGTGTTCAGAAACCCTGCAGTCCCAAACATTCTGCTTACCTAAGAGCTCTTCCATTGGTGCTCCTAAAGCCCGCCTCCATCTTTTAAAACATTCCTGAGTCCCAAGAGATTCATAGCAAATATCCGCCAGCCCATGCCTTCCCCCAATACAGGCACACACAAGCATACTATGGAGCAGTGGAGCATAGTCAGAAACCCAAGGACCTTCAGCTCCAGGCAGGAAATAGAGATGAGTGAAGTGGGTCGGATGAAGACTGTGGCAAACCGGAGATCCCATGCCCTGCCTGAAGGGGGCTCCTGTCATCCAGCTTCTAGGCATGGATGCCTTTTTGGGAGTATAGGTCCAGTGTGGGCAGTTCTTCCGATATTTTAAGAGAAGCCTGCAGTTTTAATTTAGAACCTACCAACTAATTGTTGACAATCAGTTTAGAAAAGTTTTAAACAGCATGGGCTAAATGTGCAGGGTGGATTCTAGTTGGGTCTGCTACTTTTGGGTTCCTGCTTTAAAGGATTACTAATTTCCAGAATTTGGTTCAGCAGATGGTTCCTAGAGGGACAAGCTGAGCACTCTGTTCCTTGGCTGTCCATGCTTCGCAAACTCCAGGCTTGGTTCTTTTGGTCTGAAGAATACCTGAGGTTGTTTTGAAGGTTGAACTCTATAATGAGGGAGGCGGGGGGGACATTTGATTCCCTGTCAAGTGTCATCAATTCTAAATCATTAGTTTAAGCACTAAAAAATTATCAGGGTTGTAGTTAAGGATGACAGGTCCATCTGTGCCCATGTTCCTGATGATTTCACAAGTGGTTTGACTGTAATTTGAAGGCTCATGGGACTTAGAATCCCAATGTGCATGGTATGATGCCAGAAATATGGGCTATATTGATGATAGTTAATATTTATTGAGAGCATACTAAATATTAGGCACTAATTCATGTAATTGATATTTGATTAACTCACTTAATCTTCTTCATAACCTTATTAGGTAAGTATTATCATCATTCCCATTTTGCAAGTGAAGAAATTGAAAAATTAAGGAACATGCACCAGACAATTTAGCATAAAAAGCAAACCCACAGCCATCTGACCCCAGAGCTTGAGCTCTTAAACAATGTTGACATGCCTCCTTGTTTGGCACTTGGTAGAACTGTGCCAAAGGTAGTGCATGACTGGAGAAAATTTAGTAAATAACAGCAATAAAAACACATCTATAAAGAACTAAACAGTTCATATTTTAATGTTCATTATCTAACTGGGAGACAATTTTAACTACTATAAACAACACACTGATAAATATCTCAATATCATTGTATTTCTGCCTTTATACGCTATTAAGATTGTTTTCTTAAAACTAGGTAATGAGAATGGAACTATTTTATCAAAAAATGTCCATAAGAATTTTTAATATATGTTGTTGAATTGCCCTCCAGATAAGTTGTATGTACATCTCTACCAATAGGTCTGCCATCATTTTTAGAGGCTACATAGTATTCCTTCACAAAATGGAATTGTACAAATGTCAAACTTCAAGGTTTTCATCTAGCTTTGATATAAATCTTTCTTCTAAAACAAACTCTTGATCCTTTACCCAAGGTTAAGTGAAAAGCAACCTTGATTCATGCTGAAACTTCATGAGAGAATCAAAACATTCACAGAGCTGGCACTATGGAACATAAGGGAAGTTTGACATCCAAATTCCTTGAGTCTTTTTATCATTTCAATATTCTTTAGTTACCTGCTTATATGAGTAGGAATCAGATTGCCTTCTTAGTACTTCCAGCTAGTTATTTTACTACAGTCTTTTTTTTTTAATTTTTTTAAATAAGGAGTGTCAACAGATGTTCATTGACACCACTTCAAAGCCAACAGGAATCCCCAATTTGGGGTGCCAGTGAAGAAGGAAACTTTATTGCATGCAGACAGCTCAATTGTGATACAGCACAGCTATAGAACAGCTCAACAGCATTACAGTTCCATTATGAAGCAGCATGGATGCAAAGTGGCCTTCAGGCAAGGTGGTCCTAGGGCCAGGCTCCTCTCCAACTAGACATCTCTGCTTTACTCTGGTCTGCTCTGCTCTGCTCTGCTCGCTGTTCCTGTCTGCTCCAGTGAGACATCTTTTGTGTTTCATCTTTGGTGTTTCATTTCTAGCCTGGAGAAATACAGTCTTCAGTCTTTTGTGGATACGAGAAGTACATTCTCCTAGTCAGAGGGGTGCTGACTGATATATACAGAAGCCCCCACTCCTGGTCTCTGATTGGTCCATCCTCATGCAAATGAGGACTCAAAATCCTCACAGTTTGATTGGTCCAAAAGGCACTGTCCTGATTGGTCAGAATGAAGCTGCTCTTATTGGTCAATGAAGATATTGATAGGGATATAGTTGCACAGCTCTGACTGGACAGGGAAAGCCTCAGTCCTATTGGTTGAAATACAATTCCACAAACTCCTTTGTAGAGGCTGGCTCAGATAGCAGAACACAGTGCAGGCAGGCAACTCTGTGCAGGAAGGCAGGCACCTTAGTATAGGCTTCTTCCTGAAATGCTGTTTGTGTGAGAGGCCCTGTAAAGAAATGGCTGTTAGGCTCAGTGTTTTTTTCTTTGTTCTTTAGTTTGAGCCCAGTTAGCCACCAGGAATCCTTCTTAGTGGATATCTTCTTTCTCAAGGTCCACAGTACCATCCCTGGTTTTCCCCTCCAGCAAAAAAGAAGCATCCTGCCTGCACATTTACATGCATGTAGCCTGGAACCACCTTTAGTAACTTTTCTATTCAGAATTCTGTGATTTTTCTGGTCAGTGGGATCTAAACTATTCAACAAACAGCTCTATTCCTGACTTAGATTTCTAACTCTGTTAAGTCTCGATTAAAGATAAAATGCCTTTAAAAGAAACACATTAAACATTTAAACAGAATATATGCCTCTAAACAATAAATTACATGGGACCTGCTTTAGACTGTAGAATATCTATCTCACCCCTGAAGACCTTTAAAAAATAGGGTAATAATAAAAGCTGACATTTATTGAGCACTTATGATCTGTGAGGCATGGTCTTTGCAAGCATTAATTTATTTGCTTTCACAGTAATCTTAAGAGGCAGGGTTTTTTCTTTCTTTCTTTCTTTCTTTTTCTTTTTCTTTCTTTCTTTTTTTAATCCTATTTAACAGATAAGGAACCAAAGCTTAGAGAGTTAAAGTAATTTGCCCAAGGTCATACAGGTAGTAAATGGAAGAGCCTGTATCCCCCGTAAGCCTGTCTCTTAATCACTGGGTTAGAGTGCACAGTGTCTTGATTGGTGTGGAAACAGTCCTGAGAACAAAAGCGTGGTGATTCTAGGCCACAGAGAATTCTGAAGTGAGTGCAGAGGCTCTTACCTACATGGAGCCTATGCATTTTGAGGAGTAGATACGTGTTTCTGAGACCCATTTAACAGTCTGACGGGCTACTAGCAAATGGACACGAGAGCCTGCCCATACCAACACTGCAAAGCTCTGGTGTCCATGGGGGCTTTTTGAGCCTGCTGTGATCTTGGGAATGGTAATAAATTCTTCTCAGAGGCAGAATTCAGGAGCAACACGTTATTACCTTTCCCAGCAATTGTTTTGTTTAATTTCCATTTTAAAATTTATTTCCTGTGAGAACGAACTGACTGGAATTCATTTGTGCCAGGGAGGGAAGGTGAATTTCTTATTAACTCTCCCAGGTAATGGGCAGCTGCAGCTTGGGCTGTGGGGAGAACTTGAATTACTCAGGGCTGGGGAGGGTGAGGAAAGGCTCAGAGAGGGTATGATTGATGGGGGGCAGCCTGGCAGGTAGCAGTGTGCTGTGGGCCTGGGTGATGTGGTCTCGAGGGCAACGTACTGGTTGAAGTTTTATAATCTAGACAAGGCGACTTCTCGTTGGGAAGGGAAGGGAATCTTGTCTTTTCCCTTGATTGGAACAGAGGCCATATTAAGGGGAAAAAAAGTTTTTAAGCAAAAATAAAAATCCTGTTTTAGAAACAAAGTTTATCTCCTTTCCTATGGTTGGCAGATGTGAAACTGGTGTCCATTGAAAGTTGAGAGTTTTATAAAGAGACAAGGGCATGGAAGATGTCCAAACATCTTGCTCATCCCTCTGCCTGTGAACATATCTGAGTGGGACCCTTGACAACTGGACATTTATTCTCCTGTGGCTTTGGCACTTCTTTCCCTGATGTCCTTATTCATGGACAAGCTGGATGGCTCGGACCTGGTAGATATAAAATCTCAGAGCCTATCCTCCCAGCACTACCTACTGATGAGGGGACAAGTATTGCCCACCCTTTCTCACAATGTACCTGGTGTCTGTCTCCCCCTTTCTGAATCTATTGCCTTCACCTGTTTCTATATCTCATCCCCTCCTTTAAGAGACCCCATCATGAGCCTCCTGCCTTCAGTTTATGGCCTTTGAGGTTGTCTTAAATGCTGGCACTAGATTCATCTTCCTAAAGGTGGTTTTGGTGGTGCCAAACATTTGACGGCTTCTCATTGGGTAAGACAAACATCTTAGGTTGGTATCTAATGATGCATCCACAATATCTCTCCATGATCCAGACTCACCCGACTCAAAGCAGCTTCTCCTATCTCCAGTGTCCCTTCAATGTCCCTGGCCTTCATCCCCACTAAGCCCAGAGGTAGCGTTGAAATATCTGTAGGAGCCAGGCAGACCATATAAATGTAGGGGAAATGATAAATGGTATCCAACACTTAGTCTCAATTTAGAGGAGAAAAAAAAGCTATTATGGACTCTGGAGAATTAAACAACACACATCTCATGTCAAAGGGGCAGCTGCTACTAAGACTCAGCTAGTGTTTCCATGCAGATATTCTTTTCCAGCATTTCTTTAAATAATGTATTCGTTTCTCTAAATCCTGAATCCAGAGAAAAATCAGTCAAGAAATAAGAAAACAGGAAAAAGTATTATAATTCTTTCGCAAGAATTAAATTTAACAACTAAAATTGAGACGTAACTGGTTCAAAGGAATCCACTAACATCAAGTTGAAAACGAGCAGGAGCTGACATGTGAAATAGAAGGTTAAGGTTGACTTTTTAAGGAACCAAGACAGGACTATGTAGGAGAGAAGTGATCAAGATCTAATTAATTCTTATCATTTAATCAATTGGTCACTACATTTTAAGTGTGTTTTTGTGGCCCAGGCTATTGTTTATAGTGAGTCAATTTTGTAAAATAAAATAAAATAAAGATTAAATTTATACAAATGGTATATTTAATATAACTCCTATGAATGATGTTCCAAAAAAGGATAAGTTTGGAAGCAAAGTCAGTTCTTAGGTTGGCAATTGTGACATATGACCCTGTGCAGTGTTAGTAACCTTGCTAGGAGATCTCTTTGAATATTACCAATGATTTTCCTTGGCCTTTTCCAGTATTTGCTATAGCCTATATCTCTTTATAGATACTGCCAAGTTTACTATTTATTATTTATTAAACAAAACGTCTTTAAATATCCACAGTAATAAGTAATGATTATGGAAACTTTCTTTTTTTTCTTTTCTTTTTTTTTTTAAATGCCTACAGCACCTGGTCTTCCTAGGTAGTCTCCCATCCAAGTACTAACCAGGCCTGACCCTGCTTAGCTTCCAAGATCAGATGAGATCAGGCATGAAGACTCTCAAAGATATTTTAAGAGTAATTTATGATTTAGGGGGATTTCTGAGAATTTCTAGTAATTCTAATTTCTCTTGTTCCCAAATCTCAAAGATTAATATCTATGGGGAATTCTGAAACTTAGACTCAGCTGATTGTTGCCAGAAGGAATGAGGGTGGGCTTAGTGGTGTTGAATCTTCTGACTTTACAAGAGAAGTTAGAAATATGGACATTTATATAAAAATCTGCCCAGTTTTAAATTGGAATCTTTTATGGTATTCAATTTTTATGCTCTAAACTGTTGATCTCAACTTTTCCTTTCTTATCTTTCAATTCATCCATCTCAGATGTCACCCCCTTCAGAAAGTCTTCCTTTTTACCCTCTATCCCTCATCCTGTAGAGCTCCATGGGCCATTCCTGTGGTCACACTGGGCATTGCTAATATCTGGGTCCACATATAACAGAAGAATTTACATGCTTACCTGGCTTGACCTGTGCTGTATCCATATTTGGATAACCCACAGACCCGAACACCACAAGGACTCAGTAAATGTTTGAGTAAATGAGTGAAAGAAGGCACCTGAATTATAAACTCACAAATCTTAGATTCTGAGCCTCTAGGACTCATCATAAGACAACAAATAACATTTTAATCAGTTGGTCATTTCTAGAGAACAAAGGTTGGCCAAAGGCCAAGCAGGGGATTGCAATTAGCAAATTCATGAATATCTTGTTTACATTTCAAACAAGCTCATAGCTTGGTTTCTGTATCTAAAGGACTGTGCTTTATTTACAGACCATTAATGACTATTAATAAGTGGAATTGTAGTTGAATTTCACAAATGTTACAATTGAAGAACAAACTCAATCCTCTCTCTTGAATGGAAATTACTCTGATTAGGGCATAATGACTAACTAAAGAGTTATTTGTCTATTCAGTTGCAGGGCAGTAAAGGGTAATGAGTTTACTGACTCAGGCTCCATTCTTCTAGAAGTCAGTAGGAGGCAACTTTTGGTCTTTAGACACAAAGATCCAGTACTTAAGAAGTCTCAGCTGGCTTCCCAAGAATTCGCTCCCTTGGATCCAATCCCTGTAAGAACAGGAAGTTAATCACCCTTGTGTTTCCCCCTCATCCATCTCAGACCATTGAACTCACTGGGTGTTTAAGAACTGTTGAAAATAATCCTTCCATTTTATAGCCTTACTCCCATTTATTTGAATCTAGCATTTACTATGTTCATACTGAATAATAGGTGCTAGGGATATATAGAGAGAAATAAGATATGGGCTCACATTTTCATAAGGGAACAGATAGATGAAAATATGGTGATATACAACTCAGTGTGGTAAATGTTAGAACAGTTCAGAACCCCATCATGTTGAGCATTCCCCACTGTATCTTGTACTTAACTTTAACGAGACTTTCAAATGCTCTGTATTGGAGTTTATTGTTTTCTCATTGGTTTCTGCCACTGCACCATGAGTGAGTCAAGGGCGGAGAATATGCCTTATACAGTAGGCTTTCCATAAGAGTTTAATGAATGAATACATGAGAGGGAGTTCCACACATCTCTGACACTGTAAGCTCACGTTCCCTTCAGAGAATGTAAGTAGCAAAGCAGCCTGCCTGAAAGTCTACCAGGGATGGGGTGGGAGGTCAATTGGGAAAGCATGCACAGCCTTACTATAAAGCTTCCAGGACCACTGCTTAGTCGGAGAAGTGGGTGTGGTCTATAACTTGCTGCAAGGCATGTGTCTCCAGATTGGGAGTCTTGCTCTGAAATGTCCACTGTAAATTAATGTATACCAACATTGTAGTGATTCTGTAAGGGTCATGTCATTGGCATAATTGTCTTCCCCGAAGCCCACCAACTCCTGTCCCTGGTCAGACCAAACATCTAAGTCTGCAAGGCTGGGGACCAAGTTCTGGAGCCAAAAGGATCATGTGAGCCGGAGCTGCTTGTTGCTGCCCGAAGAAAGCCATTAGCAACAGGAAAGAATGAGGCCAACAAACAAAGAAAAGCTGAGTCAAGAACTGGCTCCCTGATAACACTGTTTCTGGACCCGATTGTGCCTAGAAATAGCTACCCTTTGGACTCCTCAGTTATGGGAACTGATAAAACTCTCCCTCTCCATTTTTTAGTTTAAGTTGAGTTTTTATCACTTGCATCCAATAGAGCCTTGAATAATAAACTCTCTTATTTCTACTTCTAAGAATTTCTTCAACATCTTAGAAAATACTGGTATAGGTAAAGGACCTGTGCTTTGGAGTGAGACAAATCTGGTTTTATTCTGACCACAGCATTGTCAAGCCTGTCTAATACAGCAGCTCAGCCTCTTACCCTAACTAATACACCAAATAAAAAATGATCAGGTCTGAAGTGAGGTGGTGGCAGTGAGGACATAAAGGAGGAACCAGATTTAAGTACTTTTAAGGAGCTAGAATTGACACAGAATATGTTAGTTTATTATATGTGTGAGAGTAGGAGTGTGGGAAAAGGAAGGGAGGAGTTGGGAAGTCTTGGTTTCTGGCTTGACTGACTGGTCTATGGTGATGCCTAGGGTCAAGTTCATGAGCATATTTCATGTACCCCACTGGGCCCCTATCCTGGAAAACTTCCAGATGAGCTGCTCTGCTCCTTGCATTCTCTAAGGGCAGAGTGAGCTTGAGGTGTCAGAGTTCTAGAAGACATGTGACACTCTCGCTCTTTTATTCATTCGTTCAATCCTTATTGAAAGCCTATCGAGCGCATTCTGTGCCTTCAAGTTACTCACAGTGGAGTGGGGTGACTGATGAGAGGACAATAAACTCCAATAACAGAGCAGGTGAAGGTCTTAATTAAAGTCACACAGGGCCCCACACTTGGTTTAATGTTTTGCTACTGCTGCTTTGAAGTTTCTGAGAGTTTTTGAATAAGGGCCTTACATTTTCATTTTGTACCAGGCCCTACAAATTTTGTAGCCAGTTTTGTATGTTATTTACTTAGAAATGGCATAATGGGAATTTGGGATGAATGATATTGGTTTTGTTTTGGAAGTCTAAAAATGGGAGGCTGACAAGAGTGGTCTGGGATGGCTGCGTGATGGCAGCAGGGGGAATTTAGGAGGGTAAGATCTGTAAATTTTTTGTGAGCCAAGAGAACATGGGTCCCCTGAGCTGTTGTAATGAAACATGGGATCATAACCCCCTTGTCTCCTGGGATTGCTTCCTGTAGTTTTGAAGACCTCACTGACATGTAACCAGACATGTTCATGGAGGCAGAGCAAGACAGCTAGGACAAAAACAAGGCTACTTTCCAGATGGAGGTTTACAGAATGAAGGTTAATATTCTCAGTATCTTGCTCATACAGATGCTGTAAAAAGAACAGAAATGACTGTCCTTAATCTGCTGCTGTATTCCTTGGCAGATAATATTTTGTTTGTTTGTTTTTGTTCCAGCAATTTGACAGTTTGACTGTGGATACTATATCTCTGGCAACAGAACTCGAAGCAGTCCTATGCAGCTCATTGGAGGTGTGTCCAATATTTTATCTTGAGAATGAAAAAAAAAAAAAGCCTTTTGATTGATTTAATTTGTGAGCCAGAACATTTGAGGCATAATGTTAAAGGTACCGGCTTTGAAGCCAGGCATCTCAGGTTCAAATCCAAATTCCACCATTTGCAAGCGAAGTGATATTGGACAAGTGTCTGAGCATGTTACCTCACCTGTGAAAAATATGCACCTTACAGGGTGTGGTGAGGATTGGAAGTGAGAGTGACAGGATGTTGAATGGTTGACAAAGCTGGCGAAAATGGCTGATGTATTTTAAGAGATCTGAGAAGAAGCGTTTGCTAAGGGGTAGCCAAACTGATGTCATAACCATCTCTTCCAACAACCTATAAAATAGAAGCTTAGAGGGAGCCTTAAGGAAGAATCTTGAACTGAAATTCTTAGACAGAGAGGATGTAGAGAGGAGAGTCAGGAGTGCTTTTCTCCTACCTCAGCCAAGTGAGGAGCAACTCAAAAGAATGACTTAGAGAGATTGGAGGGTGCTGAAGAGGAGGGGAAACCCTCATTTCACTCCCTGTGCTGCTGCAGAGTATGGCTCGAGAGAGTTCTTGGGAGGCTCTCACATGTCACCTGAAGTTCAAGGGGCCTGGAAACTGCTGCCTAGAGAAACGAGAGGGAAGACTGGCTGGACAGAGGGCAGCTGAGGGAGTGACTTTCACTGTACTCGGTGGCCAAAGGTTAGTAAACTTCCTTATGAGCTACGAGGTGGCCAGCCAAGAGTCCTCTTGAAAAGCCCACTGCAAGAGAGCTATTTTCTGAACAGGTTGTTCATTAAACACCTGAGAGCTTTATAGTTGAACGAGAGCTTAATGTGTTTGTAAGAAGTCAGCTAAAGAGAACATCATCTTCATCAGAAAATGAGACAGTGGCACATGTCCTCACGTGTGTGTTGGTCACTGTGAAAGAGAGGGACAGGATTTGGGCTGCTGAATTGACAAGGACATTTAACGACCAAAGGAGATTTACCAACAGTCTTACCGAAGTTAGAAAGGTATTTGCCTACTTTTTCTCTAATTTCTGATCTGACTCCAGAGAAGTTAGAAGTTAGAAGTTAGAAGGGGTTAGATCAAAGAAAAATTAATAAAAAAACATACAGAGCTTAGACCTTCACTTACGGTTGAGGGGCAGGGAGGTAGAAGAAAAACTGTAAATGAAATAACATTTAAATTGAACTAAAAATTTTATTTAATATGGACTTGACTCTTTACTTTTAATTGTGGAAAATTTCAAACATATACAAAAGTAGAGCAAAGAGTATAATAAACTCTCAATTATCTATCATCTGGCTTCAATAATTATCAATTTGTGGTCAATTTTGTTTCATTTACAATCCTAACCACTCCCTGTCTCCTGTGTTATTTTGAAGCAAATCCTAGACATCATATTTTATCTTATAAAGTTTTCAAGTAGTCTAAAATATAAGAACTCTATGTAAGCATTACTGTTTGCATTTGATTTATTGGTCTTTGTAGTTTCTTACGTCTTCTGTAACAAAGTACTACAAACTGGGTAACTTAAACAACAGAAATTTATTTTCTCACAATTCTGGAAGCTAGAAGTACGCATTCAAGATGTTGTCAGGGCCTTGCCGCTCTGAAACGCTTAGAGGAGGATCCTTCCTTGCCTCTTCCAGCTTCTGGTAGCCCCAGGTGTTCCTTGGCTGTGGCAACTTAAATTCAGTCTTTACCTCCACCTTCGTATGGCTGTCTTCCCTCTGCATGTCTCCGTCTTATCAATTCTCTTGTAAAGACACAGTCATATTGGATTAGCGGCCCTTCCTAATGACCTCATCTTAATTTAATTACATTGAAAAGACCGTATTTCCAAATAAGCTCACATTCACAGGTTTCAGATGTTCGGATTTCAACATATCTTTTTCTGGGAGACACAATTCAACCCATTATAGTCTTCTAAGATGTTTTCATCTATTGATTTCCCATCCTTTCTTTGGCCCCTCTTGAAATTTTTCTGTTCGAGAAACTGAGTCATGGAGCTTCTCACATTCTGAATTTTTCTATGCATTCCCATAGTGCCATTTAGCACATTTCTTTATAAACTGACAATTAGATCCAGAGGCTTGATCTGATTCGGGTTTGATTTTCCCCAAGAAGTTTGGTTTTCCCAACACTACCCATGTTGTATAATTCTGTCGGGAGACACGTAACATTTAGTTTGTTCTGGACTTTTCAATATTGGAAAATAAGACTTTTAGTAGATGAAAGTGAATAGCAAACTGTAGAATCTGCTTGTGATGTGACCCAGAGGCTGAGAAGGAAATTTAATATACAGTGTTTGAAGGAAGTGGTATAAAAAGAAGAAAGTCGTTTGTGGACCACACCTTAATCATAATACAAAGCAAAGAATCTACCGCAAGAATGCTTGTTTTTAATTTCCAAACTCCATTGTTTACCATCTGTGTGATCTTTGGCAAGTAATTTAACCTCTCTGTGTTTCAGTTTCATCTGTGAGATGAAGACAATTATGGGGTTACTGGAAGGATAGAGTGAATTGATATAACATAAAACAGTTAGGACAGAGCCCAGCACATAGTCAGTACTATATGTGTTGCTATTATTATTGGTAGTATTGTGGCAGCTCTTGTCATTGTTAATGTGCCTGGGTTTAGTAGGTATTCACAAATGCTAGCTATTTATATAAGGATTTTTATAAAGTTTCAGATAAAATTATACTGGTAGCCCTAATAAAACCCAAGGCAAGTCATATCCACCAGATATACCCTTTGGCTAAATAATGAAGTAAGAAAGTTAGAGAAGTTTACCTCTTGCCCATTTTTCTTCCTTCCCTTTCTTCCTCCCTTTGATATCTTTTCTAAATTACTAACATTCTTGGGCAGGACCTGACTACAATGTTTTATGTAAAAACATTACAAAAATAACAAATTGATCAATACTATATTAAAAGGATCTTGTTAGCTGAGGCCTGGTGCGATAGTGGGTAGCAGATGTGAGTTTATAAAGAGTTGTATACTAAATATGGTAAATTATTAATTTTCAAGAAAAACAGATCCATTGAGTGCCTTTTAATATGCTACATTCCCTAGAGATTCTTTTAAAACACAAACTCCTTGGTGATCTGTCCTTTATCAGCTTAGTTGTTTAATTCTTGCTGCTCTTTTATTGATTCTGAGCATGCGTTATCTTAGTAAGAGTTGCTGTCTATCAATTTTCTGTCACTCATTTTTACTGGGACCATATTTAAGGTCTTTCATTTCTGTGGGCTTGTTTGGGACCCACTACTAAATTCATGGAATAATTATCCTTTCCTTGACTTCTATGTTGCTAAGTGCCTAACAGAAAGGTAAATGTTCTCTATCTCAAAAGGCAGGTAAATCACCACTGTTCATTACTGTATCTTCCAAGAACCCTTGATTTCATATTATAATTCCGTCTTTAAAATGTTTCCTGACAGAAGTACATAACTCTATCCCTTTGTAGAGGCCTGGAAATCAAGGGTATGGAAGAAATTAAAGTAACTGAAGAGGGGAAAAATGAACGGTAGGCAAAAAAATAATTTGAGAAAAAAATGTAAAAGATGAAATACTGTATTCATTGGTATGAGTTAATTATAGGACCCGAAGCAAAAACACAGAAAGGGTTCTCTGTGCCTTGGCAAATTGATAACAATGATAGACCTGCACTATTTTTAAAGAACAAACAAGAAGTAAACATGAACCATTACTCTTGACTTGGGCTCACTCCATTATTTATTTCTCATTAATTTTTCAGTTATTAATTCATCATATATTGGGCATCTGAGTATAGTGCTAAGTTCAGAATATAGTAGTAAGAAGACATGGCTCCTGCCCTCACAGAGCTCACAGTTTGCTCCTTTACATTACATTTTTCAGTTTGTTCATGTATGACAGAAAAAATCATCCAAGAATTGTCTGACAAAACCCTACCATCAGGCTAGATAATATAACTAAGTATTTTATATAGATACACATACAGATATTTATAAGATATAAATATATTTACAAATATGCTTGATGAAGTTATAACCCTGTAATTATCTTTTATTGAATTATTGTCTCTACTTGCTCCCCATTAATTCATTCTATTAATCTCCTGTGATATAACCACTGAAAGGTCATGGCTAATCTCCTAGTTGTCAAATGCAATGACCTTTTCCAGTTCTCTATTGTCCTTGAATTATTCAGAGGACATGTTCTCCAAAATGTTCTCAGAGCATTTGGCAGTGATGAGCACTCCCTTCTTAACCCTTCTTCTCCCTTTCTTGCAGTTCTATCCTGTTTAAGATCATGGGCTTTAGTGTTAGGCCAAGCTCACTTTGAGTTTGCTCTGCCACTTTCTGACTTTATGAGCAGTCACTTCAGCTCTGTGCTTCTATTTGTCATCCATAAAGTAGGAATAACATTATTCCCTATCTATCAAGGTCTCATCGGGCAAGGATTAAACATAACATATATGAAACAATGTAATGAGCCCTCCTCGACCTCTTTTTCTTCCTTCCAAGTGTGAGCTGTGTCCAGTTTCCTGAATCTGAGCCTGTGTCATCTCAGCCAGTACCCTGTCTTTTGGATCTCATCCTTTTCTGTGGCTTTGTTTTCCCCCTCTACATGAATATGAATGACTTTCCAATCATCATCACTAATTCTAGCTTCTACCCAATGTCAGTCCCACCTTACTACCCAGAGTGCACAGCATCAAAGAGAAGGGTACAACCTTAATTTTTCAGAAACAACCTCATATAGTGTTAGTGGTTCACTCCCATTGTACAATGGCAGAGGAGGGAAAACCAGGCTGGATAAGATGTCCACAATTGCTCAGACCAATCCTGAATAATGCATGTTATCCCAGTGTCCTGTCCAATGAATGACCCCTTTCACTCAACAGTGTCACAGTTAGGAGAATAAATTATTTGGTCACCTTAGTTAAGGCTCATGTTTGAGCATAGACGGCTGGTTGAATTACTTCATTTATTTGTTTATTCATTTGTTTTTTAAAATTTATTATTATTATTTTATATTAGTTTCAAGTATACAGTACAATGGTTAAACATTTACATAATTTATGAAGTGATCCCCCTGATTCCATTTGTTTTTTTAATAAATCTTGAACTTTTCCTCTGGGGCCAGAGAACCAAACGACATGTGATCCCCACTCAAGAAATTCACGGTCTGATGGATGGAACATATAACAAACAATGATTATACAATAACGTGATCAGTGCTGTACAGGAGTTAACCCAGGAAGCCACAGGAATGCAAAGGAGGAAGAGAGGGTGAGAGAGAGACAGAGAGAGACTGCCTGAGGGTGTGTGTGAGGAGCCAGAAGGGTACAAATAGATCTGGGGAGGGGACAGAAGTCTTTAAGAAGAGGCTCCAGGAAAACACTGGCCTTATGACATCAGTATATTTAGAGTAATGGTTTAGGGAAGGGGGAAACAATTTGGGCATTTACAAAGATTGGGGTTTTACCTGTATTACATCCCAGGCTGCAGGAAATCCCTTAGCAAAAGAAAGAAAAATATAATTCTAGGGGCATTTCCTTCTCTCACAAGGCTCTACACCTTCTCCTATTTGATATTAATGCCCCGAAGTCTTATACAGAGAAGTTTAAAAATGGCCTTCCAATTAAGACATACTTTCCACACCATTTGGAATTTTCTTTAAAATTTTTAATGTAGTTTATCATTTAAGGAATTTTATTTTACTGATTTCCTCTTCAGAGAGAATAGGTACAGCAAAATGTCTGTAACACTTCCTGGTGATGGTTGGATGATGGAGTCACAAATGGAGTTTTGTGTTTCAAGTTAGCTACTATCTCACACGTGGGTAGAACCCCAAGAACTGGTGCTGCAGAGGCCATTTGTTAGCACTGCCAGATAGCCCTCCACACCCACCATCCCCTCTGATGGGCTTTCCATTAGCTGTCTCCAGCTACAGAGAAGCTTAGGGAAATGTGAGAAATGCTTTAATCCCAGTTAATGAGAATATGTATAATTCTTAGGCTTCCAGTGGACATGTGGTTTTCTTGACTATGACATTTTGTGGAATTTAGAATTTGTTGCTTTTATCAGAGTTCTTGATCTCAAATAAAACCTGAGCTAACTTAAGCAAAAAAGGTAGCTTAAGCTCGCAGAGCACTTGGAGGCTGGCCCGGGGACTCTCCCTCAGCTTCTTCATCATGCAAGGTGTCGCCTCCCCTGAGAACCGACCGTTTATACATGAATCACCGTGATGCTTTATTCTACAGGAAGATACTCTTTCATTTACTTTCCCTTCTTATGGCCTGCTCCTGGGGACCTTAGGGGAAGACTCTGTGTTTTGTTATTTTCTTCTTCTATAAAGTGGTGTGGAAAGTGATTATGGAAGGACATTGGGTAGATCACAACATCTACAGGAGGGCTAGAGAACTACATTTGAAAACTTGGCAACCAAGGCCACACTAGCGAGTGCTAAGGACATCATTCTGGCACCACTGCTAACAGGTAGCTAGCCCTGGCCATTGGACTGCCCTCCTCCAGAAACTCGCCCCTGCAATTCTGGACCCTGGGCTCCTTCAGGGCCTCAATGAACTCTCTCTGATTCTCTCTGTGCCTTTGTGGCACTCACTGTCAACTGTTCAGGCAGGATCATCTGATTAGCTGAGCCTGGGTTGTCCGTGCAATAGCTGTAGACAAGCTGGTAGAGGAAACATCTTTTCTCCCTTAGGGTCTGTCTTCCACCTGTCTTGGGATTTCTCCCCCAAAAAGACTTGTTTGGATGCAATAAAAAGAAAAAAATTGAAAAAGAGACAATTCGATGCATTATAGACCTAAATATGAAAGGTAAGGCAATAAAACTTCCAGAAGAATATTTGTAAAAATATCCTCATATCCTTGCAGTTGATAAAGTTTCCAAAATAGGACATAAAAAGTGGTAACCATACAAATAGATTGATAAGTTGGGTTTCAATAAAATTAAGAACTTCTGTTCACCAAAAGACATTATGAGACTGAAAAGATAAGCCACAAAGTAGGATATAGATGGAAGATAGATTATAGATAGATAGATAGATAGATAGATAGATAGATAGATAGATAGATAGATAGATAGATAGATAGAAAATATATTTTTACATATAGGTTCAACATTTATAAAGAACAAGTAACAAGAGATAAACCAATTTGTTTTTTAAATGGTCAAAGACTTGAACAGGTACTTCACAAAAGAGACTATCTAAATGGCCAGTAACATATAAAAAGAGGCTCAACCTCATTAGTTGTCAGAGAAATGTCTGTTTAAGCCATAATGAGATACCACAATGTAAATCAAAATGGCTAAAATAAAAAAGGCTGGCAGTAGTAAGTGTTGATGAGGATGTTAAACAACTGGAACACTCATATATGGCTGATCGACTTGATAAAACCATGTTGAAAACAGTTTGGCAGAATATAACATACCTTATAACTCAGCAATTTCACTCTTGGTAAATAGCCAATGTGTGCAAATGTCCATCAAAAAATGGGTATATGAATGATCTTTATTCATAATAGCCCCAAACTAGAAACAACCTAATGTTCATCAACAAAACATAAAAATAAAATTTGGTATATTTATACAATGGAGTTACTACCTGGCAACAGCTACACATATGAGTTAATATTACAGACATAATATTGAGTAAAAAAAAAGAAAAGCCAGAAATAAGTGTAAATACTGTATGATATAAATAATAATGATTTTCAAAAACAAAACTGATCTACAGTGAGAGAGGTCAGAATAGTGGTTATCTTTTCGGTATTAGGGAGAGGCCAAAGGAACTTTCTAGGATACTGGAAATGTTCTTATATCTTGGTCTTGATCTATGCACCTGAGGTTTGTGCACTTTGTAGTATGTTTGTTATATTTCAATAAAAATTTTTTAAAAGTTTACTCACAAAAATGACAAATGTCCTATTCATTTGGTTTCCATTAAATAAATATATCCACATGGTAATAATTAAAATAGGACAGAAAAACTTATAATGAAAATTGACAGCCTCTTGTTTTAACTCTCCTTATTTCTGGTACTAATCACCAGATTTAATTTTTTAATTTATTTTGATTAGTTTCAGGTATATAGTACATTGGTTAGACATTTATATAGTTTATAAAATGATCCCTCTAATTGCTCCTTCTCTCCTCTGGTTTTCCACCTAGCCAATATATTAATGCTAACTACATTCCCTATGCTGTGCTCCCCATCCCTGTGACCATCTACGAACTATTAATTTGTACTTCTTTAACCCTTCACCCATTCTCCCAGCCCCCCAACACTCCTCCCCTCTGTCCATCAACAGAATGTCCACTATATCTGTGAGTCTGTTTTTGATTAGTTTGTTATTTTTGTTCCTTAGATTCCACATGTAAGTGAAATAATATGGTATTTATCTTTCTCTGACTTATTTCGCTCGGCATAATAACTTCTAGGTCCATCAATGTTGTTGCAAATGGTAGGATTTCACTTTTTAATGGCTGAGTAATATTCCATTGTATATATGAACCATAACTTCTTTATCCAATTATCTGTTGATGGGCATTTAGTTTGCTTCCATATCTTGGCTATTATAAATTGTGCTGCCATTAATATTGAGGTGCATAGATCTTTGCAAATTATTGTTTTGGTTTTCTTTGGATAAATACCCAGAAGTGCAATTGCTGGGTCAAAAGGTATATCCATTTTTAATTCTTTGAGAAACCTCCAGACTATTTTCCATAGCGGCTGTACCAATTTGCAATCCCACCAACAATGTAAGAGGGTTCCCTTTTCTCCACATCTTCGCCAACACTTGTTGTTCTTTGATTAATTGATGATAGCCATTCTGACAGGTGTGAGGTGATATCTCATTGTGGTTTTAATTTGCATTTCTCTGATGACTATACCTTGAGCATCTTTTCATATGTCTATTGGCCATCTGTATTTCCTCTTTGGAGAAGTATCTGTTTAGGTCTTCCGCCCATTTTTTAATTGGATTGTTTGTTTTTTTGTTGTTGAGTTGTATGAGATTTTTATATATTTTGGATATTAACCTCTTATGAGATGTATCATTAGCTAATATCTTCTCCCTATCAGTTGATTGTCTTTTTATTTTGTTGATGGTTTCTTTTGCTGTATAAAACCTTTTTAGTTTGATGTAGTCCCATTTGTTTATTTTTTCTCTTGTTTCCCTTGCCCAGGGAGATATATTCAAAATGAAATTCCTGTTAGTAATATCAGAGAAATTACTGCCTATGCTTTCTTATAGAAGTTTTATGGTTTTGGGTTTTACATTTAAGTCTTTAATCCATTTTAAGTCTATTCTTTTATACATGTAAGAAGGTAGTCCAGTTTCTTTTTCTTGCATGTATCTGTCCAGTTTTCCTAACAACATTTATTGAAGAGACTGTCTTTATTCTATGGTATATTCTTACCTCTTTTGTCATATATTAAGTGAGCATATAGGCATAGATTTATTTCTGGGCTCTCGATTCTGTTCCACTTATCAATGTACCTGTTTTTATGCCAGTATCGTGCTGTTTTGATTACTGTAGTGTTGTAGTATAGTTTAATATCAGGTAGTGTGATACCTCCAACTTTGTTCTTCTTTCACAAGATTGCCATAGCTATTCGGGGTCTTTTATGGTTCCATATAAATTTTAGGATTATTTGTTCTAGCTCTCTGAAAAACGCCATTGATATTTTGATAGGGATTGCACTGAATCTGTAGATTGCTTTGAGTAGTATGGCCATTTTAATTATGTTGATTCTTCCTACCCAAGAGCACGGCATATGCTTCCATTTATTTCTATCTTCTTCAATTTATTTTTTCAATGACTTATAATTTTCTGAGAACAGGTCTTTTACCTTCTTGGTTAATTTGATTCCAGGTATTTTATAGTTTTCCACACAATTGTAAATGGGATTGTTTTCTTAATTTCTCTTTCTGAAAGTTCATCATTGGTGTATAAAAATGCCACTGACTTCTGAATATTTATTCTGTAACCTGCTACTTTACTGAATTTATTGATCAGTTCTAACAGTTTTTTTTTTTTGGTGGACTCTTTAGGGTTCTCTATAAATAATATCATGTCATCAGCAAATAGAGTTTTACTTCTTCTTTTCCAATTTGGATACCTTTTATTTCTCTTTCTTGTCTTATTGCTGTGGCTAAGACTTCCAATACAATGTTGAAGAGGAGTGGTGAAAGTGGGCATCCTTGTCTTGTTCCTGATCTTAAGAAAAATGCTTTCAGCCTTTCCCCACCGAGTATGATGTTAGCTGTAGGTTTGTCATATATGGCCTTTATTATGTTAAGGTATGTTCTCTCTATTCCCACTTTGCTGAGAGTTTTTATCATAAATGGATGCTGGATTTTGTCGAATGCTTTTTCTGCATCTATTGATATGATCATATGATTTTTATCTTTCGATTTATTAATGTGGTGTATCACATTAATTGATTTGCAGATATTGTACCAACCTTGCATCCTAGGAATAAATCCAACTTGATCGTGGTGTATGATATTTTTAATATATTGCCAAGTTCGGTTTGCTAATATTTTGTTGAGGATTTTTGCATCAATGTTCATGAGATATCGGCCTATAGTTTTCTTTTTTCATAATGTCTTTGTTTGGTTTTAGAATCAAAGTAATGGTGGCCTCATCAAATGGAGTTAGGGAGCCTTCCC
>NW_011889001.1:2471734-2472140 GCF_000151845.1 Pteropus vampyrus | reverse complement strand
GTAATGGTGGCCTCATCAAATGGAGTTAGGGAGCCTTCCCTCTTTTTGAATTTTTTGGAATGGTTTGAAAAAAATAGGTGATAATTCTTTGAATTTTTGATAAAATTCGCCTATAAAACCATCTGGTCCAGGACTTTTGTTTTTGGGGAGGTTTTTTATTACTGATTCTATTTCATTGGTGGTAATCGGTCAGTTCAGATTTTCTGTTTCTTCTTAACTCAGTCTTGGGAGATTGTATGTTTCTAGGAATGTGTCCATTTTTTTCAGATTGTCCAATTTGTCAGTATATAATTGCTCATAATATTTTCTTCTGATCCTTTGTATTTCTGTGGAGTCCATAGTTATTTCTCCTCTTTCATTTCTGATTTTATTTTTTTGAGTCCTCTCTTTTTTCCTTGATGAGTCT
>NW_011889001.1:2469350-2471684 GCF_000151845.1 Pteropus vampyrus | reverse complement strand
CTCATAATATTTTCTTCTGATCCTTTGTATTTCTGTGGAGTCCATAGTTATTTCTCCTCTTTCATTTCTGATTTTATTTTTTTGAGTCCTCTCTTTTTTCCTTGATGAGTCTTGCTAACGGCCTGTCAATTTTGTTTATCCTTTCAAAGAACCAGCTCTTGGTTTCATTAATCTTTTTCTATTGTTTTTCTATAGACTCTTTCATTTATTTCCACTCTGATTTTTATTATTTCCTTCCTTCTCTTCACTTTGGTCTTTGTTTGCTGTTCTTTTTCTAGTTCTTTTAAGTGTAAGGTTAGATTATTTATTTGAGCTTTTTCTTGTTTCTTGAGGTAGGCCCATATTGCTATGAATTTCCCTCTTAGGACTGCTTTCACTGTGTCCCATAGATTTTGAGTCATGTTTTCATTTTCATTTGTCTCTAGGTATCTTTTGATTTCTTCTTTGATCTCAGTAATAACCCATTCATTGTTTAGTAGCATGTTATTTAGCCTCCAAGTGTTTGTATATTTTCCAGTTTTTTCTTGTAGTTCATATCTAGTTTCATACCATTGTGATCATAGAAGACGGTTGATGTGATTTCAGTCTTCTTAAATTTATTGAGACTTGTTTTGTGTGGTCTATCCTAGAAAATGTTCCATGTGTACTTGAGAAAAATGTACATTTTGCTGCTTTGAGGTAAAATGCTCTGAAAATATCTATTAAGTCCATCTGTTCTAGTGTATCTTTTAGGCACATTGTTTCCTTATTGACTCTTTGCCTGGAAGATCTGTCCATTGGTGTTAATAGGGTGTTAAAGTCTCCTACTATGAGTATATTACTATTGATCTCTCCTTTTATATCAGTCAATAATTGCATTATGTATGTAGGTGCTCTTATGTTGGGTGCATGTATGTTTACTAGGGTTATGTCCTCTTGATTTATCAATTCTTTTATCATTATGTAATGTCCTTTTTTGTCTCTTATTATAGCCTTTGTTTTAAAGTCTATTTTATCTGATATAAGTATCATTACCCTGGCTTTTTTTTTCATTTCCATTTGCATGAAATATCTTTTTCCATCCCTTTACTTTCAGTGTGTGTGTGTCATTTGATCTGAAGTGGGTCTCTTAAAGACAGCATATGCATGAGTCTTGTTTTCTTATCCATTTGGCTACCCTATGTCTTTTGATTGGAGCATTTAATCCATTTACATTTAAAGTGATTACTGATAGGTACATAGTTACTGCCATTTTATTATTCATATTTGTTATTTCTATTTTCTTTTTTACCTCTTCTCTTTTTTCAGAAGTCCCTTTAACATTGCTTGTAATACTGGCTTAAGCTTTTTCCTGTCTGGGAAGCTCTTTATCTCACCTTCCATTTTAATTGAAAGCCTTGCTGGGTAGATTATTCATGGTTGTAGATTCTGTTTTTCGTAACTTTGAATATTTCTTGTCAGTCCCTTCTAGCCTGCAGAGTTTCCATTGAAAAGTCAGCAGACATTCTCATGGGGTACCCTTGTAAGTAACCAGCTTCCTTTCTCTTTCTGCTTTTAAGATTCTCTCTCTGTCTTTGACCTTTGGCATTTTAATTATGATGTGTTTTGGTGTAGGCCTGTTTGAATTCTTCTTGTTTGAGACTCTTTGTGCTTCCTGAACTTGTATGTCTAATTCCTTTGCCAGGTTAGGGAAATTTTCTGTCATTATTTCTTCAAATAGATTCTCAATTCCTTGCTCTCTCTCTTCTCCTTCAGGTACTCCTATGATCCAGATATTCTTATGCTTCATGTTGTCCCAGAAGTCTCTTAAACTATCCTCATTTTTTAAAATTCTTTTTTCTTTTTGTTGTTCTGATTGGTTGTATTCTGCTACCTTGTCTTCCAATTCACTGAATCGATCTTCTGCTTCATCCGATCTACTGTTGAATCTTTTTAGTGTATTCTTCATTTCGGTTATTATATTCTTTATTTCTGACTGGTTCTTTTTAATGGTTTGTGTGTCCTTTTTTATGCTTACTATTTCTCTGCTGAGGTTCTCATTGAGATTATCCATTCTCTCCCTAAGTTCTTTGAGCATCCCTATAACCATTATTTTGAACTCTGTCTTTGGTAGGTTGCTCGCCTCCATTTTATTTAGCTTATTTTCTGGAGTTTTCTCCTGTTGTTTCACTTGTGGCATGTTTCTTTGCTTTCTCATTTTATTAGCCTCTCTGTGTTCATTTCTATGTGTCAGAAATATTTGTTTTATCTCTCAGCCTTGGCCAGATGGCATAATGTGGAAGGCGTCCTGTGTGGCCCAGTGGCACACTCTCCCTGATCCCCTATGCTGGGGGCTCTGGATGTGATCTTTGTGTG
>NW_011889001.1:2450453-2469300 GCF_000151845.1 Pteropus vampyrus | reverse complement strand
GAAATATTTGTTTTATCTCTCAGCCTTGGCCAGATGGCCTAATGTGGAAGGCGTCCTGTGTGGCCCAGTGGCACACTCTCCCTGATCCCCTATGCTGGGGGCTCTGGATGTGATCTTTGTGTGGGTTGTGTGTGATCTTCTGTTGTTGCCAAGCCTTTATTGTTGTTAGAACATCAGTGGATGGGATTAATGCTCAAGCTGACTAATAGTGGAAATTGGCTGCACCCACAGGATAAGAGTTGCTGTGTAGGGGCTGACTCCACTGAGCGAGATTTGCCTTAGAAGGCTTGTTTACTTGTTGCAACCACTCTTTGTGTGTACCACTAATGAGACTAGTTAGAAGTTGCTCTGTTGTGCTCTGGTGCCAGCCTCCAGATGCATTGGTTTTGTGGCCCCTTGGGAGGGGCTCCCCCGTAGGCCAAGCTCAGCTGCTGCTTTTGATTGCTCAGGGCTACCCAGTGGGAACTACAAAGTGATCCGCAGATGATTGTTGCCTGTGCTGGATCTATAGGTAAGTGGAAGAAACAACGCTGTAGGCAGCAGTCAGTTATCCCCCGTCCCTGACCTAGGTCAGTTTAGCAGAGGGACCAGTGGTCCTCCGGGTTTGAAACTGCCTGTTAGTTGCCTGTAAGTTTCTGAAACTGGAAGAGCCTCTGGGTGATATGCGTGTTGGGTGGTGCAAGGACCCCAGGAGTTTCCTGGATCTATTGAGTAAATTTCCCCCTGCCACTGTAGTGTCAATGCTCTCTCTGTAGCTCCCGTATAAGTCTCCAATTGTAGCAAGGTCAGCGGCTGCCCACCTTGGGCCTGAATGTGCCACCCCAGGGTAGGGGCAGCTTCCTATCAATGTGTGGCGGGCACTTTGTGTTTTGGATGGGGCAGAAGCTCAGGGAGTCCAGGGCCATCAAACCAATACAGATCCCTGCAATCCCCTCAAGAGATACTGCAGCTCGTACAGGCAGCAGTGGTCTGCCCACAACTGTTTTCCCCGAAATGCGTTCATTGTGCTAGCCAAGGTCTATTGCCTGCACAGACTGCACAACCCCAAAGCCAAGCAGGGCATCGGAGGCTGCCTGTCAATGGGCTGCAGGTACTTTTTGGCTTGCGTGAAGCGGGATCTCAGGGAGACAAGGGCTGTCAGGTCAATTCATCCTCAGTTTTGCTGCAACTTCTGTGTCTGGGTATTCCCGCTGTAGTCACAGATCACAGTGAACCAATTGACATCTGGGGAGGTCTCACAGACCCCTGCATTTCCCGGATATACTATTGCAACTTGCAAGCAGCAGAGGTCTGCTTGTCACTGATTTCAATGCAATGTCCACCCAGTGCTAGCCAAAGTTTGTTGCCCGTGTGGATTGGGAGATTGTGGGCGGGGGTAGGGGGTGGGGGTGGGGGGGGTAGGGCTGTAGCAGTTCACTGTCAATGGGCCACCTGGGACAATTTGTGGGTTGGGTGGGGTGAGGTCTCAGAGAGACATTGACAGTCAGATCAATACAGCCTCAGTCTTGCTGTAACTTTTATAACCATCCGTGCATTCCCGCAGAAGTTCCAGATCACACAGCAAGACCAGCTGCTTTCTGGGACTGACCCACAGATCCCTGAGATCTTCCCAGGTTCATGTTGGCAGCAGTGATCTGCTTGACTCTATCTTGGAAATGGGGCTCACAGTGCTGTCCGCCCGCTGTGAATGCTTGGCCCTGAATCGCCACAGGGTGTGGCAGCCATCTAACAATAAAAGCCCCTGGTGATCTGCAGGTTAGGTGGGGTGGGCTGATCCCTTCTGACTAGAGCTTCCTAATGGCTCTGTGGGAAGAGTCTGCACTGTCAAACTGACGGGGTTTGTAGATTGCCTGCTAGAGGGGCCGAACTAAGGCACAGTGGTAGCTGCCCTTCCAGCCCTCGTTCTGGTGCCAGGTAATGCAGACTTTCTTGGTATGGATCCTGCATGAGCCTCTGACCCACTGCTGGTGTCCCAAGTGAGTGTCCACAGGTCAGAAAACCTGTGTGAGGGTCCTTCAAAGGGGTATCCATGGTTTCGGTCTCCTTCCATCTCACCCAGATGGCCAGAATCCCCTCTGGTTATTACAGTCAGAGTTATTGGAATCTCCTCTTCCTTGGGCTGAGATCCTGGGCTGGGCAACCCCCAAATGAGATCAGGATCCCCCTTTCCTTCAGGAGAGCCTCTGCAGCCTCACTCTCCCTCCCAGTGATCCTCCAGCACCCACAGGTGCAGGTCCAGCTGGATTCACAACTTTGCCCTTCCTACCGGCTTCGATGTGGCTCCTTTATATTATCAGACGTAGGTGGTGTTACAATCAGCTGGACTTCAGGTGATTCTCCACATTGATTATCTTATAATTTGGTTGTAATTTCAATACGGACCTGGGAGGAGACGAACCATGCTTTTACCTAGTCTGCCATCTTCCTTCCCAATTCAGATTTAATTTTTAAAATAAATTTTTCTTTTAATTCTCCTGCCACGACTCTAAATATTCTGTTTACATTTTAATTTCTTGATTTATATACTTAAAATATATGGATTTTTCACTATGAATAAAAGATTTGGGCCACATACACAATTTCTCCCTTCACTCTATCCAATAAAATTATAATTTTATTATTATTATCTGTTCGTGTATTATAACTTTAATATAATAAACTCTCATATGTTTTACTGTCAACATTTGGCAGTATCTCTCTACTACCAACCTTATTTAAAATAAGGGTAATGGCAACTCTACACTTTCTTTCATACTTTCTACCCAATTCTTTCTATCAGCTCACTTTTTCTTTTTCATCGTCAAGTCTGCTAATGTTTACATTTCATCCTGCAATCACAAGTAAGTCTTCTGTACTTTGTTCATAGAGTGACTCTAAAACATTAAGTAATAAACATTGTTCATGTTATTACTACATAAATATTGAACTTTGATAAGCCACGTAGTGGGGTAGGATTTTATTTCCTTCTCTATAAGTTCAATGTGGCCATCACTGAGCTATTAGATGAAGGAAGCTTTCTATAATTAAGGTAAAAATAAATTATTATGCCCTATTAATTGCTTTAAAATATGCCTCTTTATTCAGAGACCGATGAGCTAAAAAAACAGTATGTCCCCTTCTACACCCAATTAACAGTGATGGAGCAGAAATAGGACAACCAAACAACAAACTGTCATTCAGTAGGGGGAAAATTGGGAGATAGTACAGACACAGGTCTATAGCAATCCTGAAATCTTGGTAGATGCTGCAGGAGACCAGATTCCTTGGGGTAAGGAATATTCTAGATTTTGTGTTCAGGGAGGAGTTCCTAACCATTGTTCTCTAAGGTCCTTTCCCCTATCCTTCTTGGTCACATTTGAAGTGGACATTGAGGAATATGTACTTTTGTCCTTAGCATTTCAGCAGCATTGTCAATCCACTTCCTTCCCATAGATTATTGGAAGTGGTTGATTTAGGTCTTTAGCAACCCTCAATATTTTGGTTCAGGCACATTTGAGAGAATGGGGAAATAAACACAGCACTTTCAGGAACTTAGCCAGTTTCTTATCTATTTGACTCTAATCAGCATTGTATGCCAATACCCACAATTTAAAAAAAACACAAAAAAACATGTTTTCTCCTCCCTCAACTACCTCCCACCTCTTCTGTGTCTGTCTGTCTCTGTCTCTGTTTCTCTATCTCTCTCTCTATTTTAAAGTGGGTATCTTGAGTCTATCAGGCTTAGGTGGTAAAGTCATATTCTGTATCTTCTTTCTGAGTCATTGTGACCAACTGAAAGGATTTACTGCTATCACAGTCTTGATTGGGTATTTGTTCTGAGACATAATACATTCAGAGGTTAACAATGGGTGTGACAACCATGTTTTTTGATTTGCTTTTCTCTTTGACACTGTTCTCCTTTTGCCTGGGGATCTTTGTCTGTCTTTCTGTTTCTTCCAGACGAGAATCCTGAAGGCAGCTCTGAATGTGGGGGAGCATGATAGGTCATTCCTACTTCATGTTAAGAAATTCCCTATCGTTTCCAAAAGGATTTACAAGTAAATCAAGATATTAGAACATTATTAATAATACTTGAAATTCTGCATTCAGACCAATGCAGACTACGGGGATGACACATGGGATTCATATTTATGGTCATAGTAGCAGTAAGAATGCCACCTCTGATGTGGTCCCTGTTTTCTTGGTGTTTCATCAGGAGTCTTGGCTGCCCACTGACCTCTGATTTGGGACAGACAAGGAGGCAGAAGTGGTAAAGATAGGTTAGTAAGCTAAAGGATGGCTTGGCACTCTGGTAGTTCAGTCGATGTAAGAACATCCAAACCTGTAGAGAATTTTTATAAAAATTTATTTGAGAAACAGAGGATAAAACTGGAAGCAAGAGCCAACCAGGGCATTGGCTGAGATAAATGCTTCAGAGAATAGGTTTGCAGTTTCTTTTATGCATTTGAAGTAAAGGAGGGAAGTAAGAAAGATTACATGAAGGTAGGAAGAAGCAAGAAGGGATGGGATTACAGTATAGTAAGATCATGTGCTCTCTTAGGGATGGTTATGGTTTATTTTAAAGGTGTGTTAACCGAGATGCACAGGAACAATGGACAGGGCCAGCTTAAAACCTTTCACTAAAGGAGTTATAGGCCTGGGGCATGACTACCCACCATGACCTACTCAGTTAGGAATTATGATCGGATTACCCCGCGAGGTTACTTTTCATTACTATTTTTTTTTTTTTGTCCACAGTTCTACATAACATTGCAAGAGAGAAAAGACACTGTGTGATACAGTAGTTCTACACCAGGAGCAACAGACCAGAGTGAACTATGGAATTTGCAGGTTCTTGCCACTTAAAAAAAAAAAAAAAAAAAAACACCATTTGGGCATGGCCTGGCCAGGATCCATCCTAGTTTATATGACAGACACCAGAGACTGACTGGGGTGGAGTGGGGATATGTCGGGGTAAGAAGTGAAGGAGTACATCACAGTAATCTTTCCACTCAGGGACCTGTGGGAAGGAATCTACCCTCTTGTAGAACATTGCCTTTGAAGTCCAAGACAGAATTTATAGGCCATATCTAAACAAGACCAAATCACAGTCCCATGGCCAGACATAAGGGAGATGGGTAAAGAGTAGAGGGCACTGATGGGACTGGCCACTCTTTGAGGTAGAGAAGACAGAGACCTCTTAAGTTGGTTGGGTGGCAGACTCCTTTCTGTTGAACTATGTCCAGAGGGAGTGGTATTTGAGCCCATGGGACGTGGCCAGTACTTCTCTGATAAAAAGGGTATTATTAGGAATAGATGATAGTTATCTCTAAGCAGGGGTTGGTTCATTTCCTGAGGGAGAGGAACAAGTGTCAGCTGCCCACTGAGGGTGCTGGGAAATCCACCCTGTGTCTCAGGGATGTATGATGGTGTGGCACCCTGGGGAGGGGATCTTTCACAGCTGTAAGCTGCCTGGTGTGTGGGAAGCAATGGAATGGACTCGGACAGGCCATCTCTCTTTACCCACCTGTGGTAGAAGAGGGCATTTTAGCCCCTTTAAGAGCACTCAGGAGTATAGCTGGATGGGATTGTCATTGTCAGGAGAGCAAAGAGGAAAGAAGTGAGGAGTCTGGGGTCGGATGGCCTGGGTTCCAATATCAACTCCAGGACTTTCCAGTTTTACGGCTCTGGGCAAGTAACTTAGGTCCTCGTGGCTTCCTTTTCTATAGCAGTAAAAAGCAAATAATAATATTAGTATCTAATCATTTCATAATATATACATATATCAAATCATCACGTTATATACCTTAATCTTACACAGTATTATATATTGATTATAATCACAATAAAAGTAGAAAAAATAACAGTACCTACATCCTAAGGATTTGTGAAGGTTAAATGAGGTTATCAATGCAAAGTTTTTGGTACAATGCCCAGCATATAGTAAGTGTGAATTAAATGCCAGCTGTTAATAATATTTATCTCCCCTATCTTCTGGAGCTGTGTGTGTCCTAGGCTAAAGGAATGAAAAGGGATTCTTTGTAATTCAATTCAAGGTTGAGAAGGAAACAGTTACTCTCTTAGTATAATAAAGCAAGTTGAAATGTCTTATGGTTTTTTAGATATGGCACTGGCTTACTAAGATAGCCTCCCTCTGTTCCTCTCTCCCACACTCCCCTTACCTGGCAGAGGAACTAGGAGGGGCAGAAAATGACTGACATCCCTCTCTGGAGTCTGTGATACAATCGTAGGTGGGAACTGGGTGGGAGGTTGGAGACTCAGTTAAGGGCTTGGGGACTTGAGGGAAAGGGGAAATGACTTAAGGACAGGATTCATGAGCATTCTTTGACATCTGAAGGGGTGGCCACAGTGCTTCTAGAGAGGCCCTAAGTCCGTGAGCGGCACAGTGAGGCAGCCTGCCTCTGCCAAGGACAGTACTCAGATGAATAGTACTCAGAGGAATAGCACTCGGAGACAGCCTTCCTCTACCAGGGTGGTCCCCAGGTCTTGTCACCCTGGGGTCTCAGAATGCAGTGAGCTATAAAACCTGTAACTGAAGCAAAATCACTGATGGGACATTACTGTGGCTGTCATAGGACATGTTGGTGTGAAATGTGGAGTGGATGGCTGCTCTTCCTCCCCAGATCTTTTGACCACCTACCAGGATTTCTCTTAGGTGGAAGGCAGGTTGCAGAGAACCTGTACAGGCCAACATAATGTCCGTTCAGTTACTGGATGTACCACCACTTCCTATCACACTGAAGAAAATATTGAGTCAACGCAGAGGAAAGGGCAAGTAGAGGAACTTAACAAGGAGTGGGGAACAAGAAAGGAATGTAAGAGTCACTTGGGAAGGGGTCCTCGGGGAGAGAGAAGGACAAACACTCTCTCTGTGAATTTCCTGTGGGCAAACCGGTTAGCTTCAGGGCCTAATTTTTATAGCAGCTGAGCTGCCTGGAACCATTACTGCTATTTATTTTCTCTGGGCCCTGTGTTTAAGGCATGATGAAAAACAACCTAACGGCCCAAGCACAACTGCCCCATATGAGAGACCATTAAGATAAAGTCTCTCGTAAGTGGCCCTAATAAAAGAAATTTATCACAAGACATGGAGAGGAAGGTGTCTTTATTCACTGGGTGAATAACACCAGGCATTGTCAACGTAGTTTTTCAAGGCTCAGAAATTATCATTCATTCTCCAAATTACCAACTGCACAAAAATTACTAAATGGTGCGTTATCACTCCCTCTCAGTGAGAGGGTGTCTTTGTTTAACGTTTGATTACAAATGGCTTTCATGATTATCATCAATAAATCACAGGTAAGTGTGTCCATGGCTGAGACCGATGCAGAAAGACTTTAGGAGCTACTGGGAAAAGGAAAAACAAAAAGCGTGAGATAGCTGACACTTCGGGGAGTGCTGGACTTTTAGGACTTACTTTGTTGGGGGCCTTGTGGGGATTTCTCAGAAGCAGAGCATAGAATGTGTCCATTCAAAGGAGGTGGGAGTTCTGTAGGGATTTGATGATGTGCCTTCAGCTAGGCAACATTTGGAGACAGTTTCACCTCTTTGAGGACAGGAAGTGTATGAGGAAGAAAGTGCACAATAGATGGATAAAGGTACCAGAAAAAGGAGACTTCGCATGAAACAAGTTGGAAGAGAATGAGGAGAAGGAGGGAGAGGAGAAGAAGAGGGATGAGAGAAAGACGAGGGGATAGAGGAAGACAGAGGGAGGAGGATAAAGAGAGGGGATGGAAGGGGAATGGGAGGAGCACCCTTCATCCCTGGCTTACCTCTGTATCATGCCTTAGTCAGCTCATAGGCACTCACCAGAGGCCACAATCCCAGGCCCTCCTGCCAATCTCACACCTACTCCCTATTGATTCTTAGCCCTCAGCTGCCTTTGTCTCCTTAGCTTGCCAGTTCCCATCACTAGACCCAGGTTTCGAGGATCTTCTTATGTTTCCTCCACTTCTAGAATCTCCTTTATGTCTTTTTGTTCCTTTTTAGTGATTCTCACTCCTCCCTGTCTCAGCCCTCACCTCCTCACACATTTTTCTTAACTCTTTAGACATTTTTGTAGTGTCAGGTGAGAAATTTTTTCCTACAGACTGGCCCCAAGAAACTCTAGAGGTTGCGCTGATGCAGAAGGAGTTTCTTGTGGAACTGGATATGAGGTAGATAGAGTTAGTCGTAAGTTCAATTCCATGACACCTGTAGTCCCCATAGGTGAGCAGAGGGCATTCTTCTCTGAAGATTGTGATAATGCAAGTAAAGAGCCAGCTCTAAAGAATCAGACAAGCAGTGGTACCAATAACCAGAACACAGAGATTTTGAAAAGTCTGTTGTGGGTTTAAAGATACAGAGGAGGATAAAACATGGCTTGCTCTCAGCATGCTAACATCCTGGGATGAGAACTATAGTTTGAGCAAAGGCGAGAGTGCACAAGGTATGTAGGAGAGAGCACGGGTTCAAGCAGAGGGTTTGCCATGGGAAATTTTAAGAAATATATCAACAAGTCTGGCTAGAGAGATTGAGACAAAATTTTAGGAGGCCTCAAAGGAGAAATTTGGAAGTTAGGATTTGATTACATTGGTCACCAAGAATCTTTGAGGAGAGAAAAGTAAAGCAATGAAATTATGATCACTATTGTTATAAAGGAGAGAGATGAGAGGAAAGTGTCCCCATTCTTTGCTCCATATTTTATTTATTCCTTCATTCATCCATTATTTAATTCAACAAATGTTTATAGGAGACCTACTATGTGCCACACACTGTAATGAGGACATCATAGGAGGTAAAGAGATATTCCCTGCCTTCATGAAGCTTATGTTCCTGGAAGGAAATAAATGAAATAACTACAGTTTGTAGTATACTATGGAGAAAATAAACATGTAAATGATGGAGAGTAACTGGTGTGTGGAGAGCTTCTAATCCTCTGTTTAGAGTAGTGGTCAGGGTTTCACCTCTCTGAAGAGGTATAATGTTTGAATTGAGATCCTAAGGGTGAGAACAATGAACCTCCCAAAACAACATTTCTGAGGAGTTTGAAAGATAAGTGAGAGGAACTGATGACCTTTTAGACTCAGGGCCAACAGTGATTCAAATGGGAACCAGCTATTTCGGAGGCAAAAGTGAAAAACAAAAGAAATGGGATGAAGGGGTACCCACTGGGCCAGTTGGCTTTCTATCCCAGTCTCTCCAGATCTTAGAACTGGGATGTTACCCATGTGGTCTCCTGGCACAGGTATTTAAAAGAAGGGCTTCATCCTGATGCGCTGGTTCCTGCTGCTTGTTTGGCTGGGTTGTAAACATTTTGCCCCCAGGCTGGTTCAGATACAACCAACCAGGATGCCAGCTAAGGTGAGACAATTATTTTGTCAAATTAGCAAAATATAGACACCGAGAAAAAAAAGTCACTCTCCATTTGCCACAAATAGTGACCTTAAGTCCGTGAGCGGCACAGTGAGGCAGCCTGCCTCTGCCAAGGACAGTACTCAGATGAATAGTACTCAGAGGAATAGCACTCGGAGACAGCCTTCCTCTACCAGGGTGGTCCCCAGGTCTTGTCACCCTGGGGTCTCAGAATGCAGTGAGCTATAAAACCTGTAACTGAAGCAAAATCACTGATGGGACATTACTGTGGCTGTCATAGGACATGTTGGTGTGAAATGTGGAGTGGATGGCTGCTCTTCCTCCCCAGATCTTTTGACCACCTACCAGGATTTCTCTTAGGTGGAAGGCAGGTTGCAGAGAACCTGTACAGGCCAACATAATGTCCGTTCAGTTACTGGATGTACCACCACTTCCTATCACACTGAAGAAAATATTGAGTTAACGCAGAGGAAAGGGCAAGTAGAGGAACTTAACAAGGAGTGGGGAACAAGAAAGGAATGTAAGAGTCACTTGGGAAGGGGTCCTCGGGGAGAGAGAAGGACAAACACTCTCTCTGTGAATTTCCTGTGGGCAAACCGGTTAGCTTCAGGGCCTAATTTTTATAGCAGCTGAGCTGCCTGGAACCATTACTGCTATTTATTTTCTCTGGGCCCTGTGTTTAAGGCATGATGAAAAACAACCTAACGGCCCAAGCACAACTGCCCCATATGAGAGACCATTAAGATAAAGTCTCTCGTAAGTGGCCCTAATAAAAGAAATTTATCACAAGACATGGAGAGGAAGGTGTCTTTATTCACTGGGTGAATAACACCAGGCATTGTCAACGTTGTTTTTCAAGGCTCAGAAATTATCATTCATTCTCCAAATTACCAACTGCACAAAAATTACTAAATGGTGCGTTATCACTCCCTCTCAGTGAGAGGGTGTCTTTGTTTAACGTTTGATTACAAATGGCTTTCATGATTATCATCAATAAATCACAGGTAAGTGTGTCCATGGCTGAGACCGATGCAGAAAGACTTTAGGAGCTACTGGGAAAAGGAAAAACAAAAAGCGTGAGATAGCTGACACTTCGGGGAGTGCTGGACTTTTAGGACTTACTTTGTTGGGGGCCTTGTGGGGATTTCTCAGAAGCAGAGCATAGAATGTGTCCATTCAAAGGAGGTGGGAGTTCTGTAGGGATTTGATGATGTGCCTTCAGCTAGGCAACATTTGGAGACAGTTTCACCTCTTTGAGGACAGGAAGTGTATGAGGAAGAAAGGGCACAATAGATGGATAAAGGTACCAGAAAAAGGAGACTTCGCATGAAACAAGTTGGAGGAGAATGAGGAGAAGGAGGGAGAGGAGAAGAAGAGGGATGAGAGAAAGACGAGGGGATAGAGGAAGACAGAGGGAGGAGGATAAAGAGAGGGGATGGAAGGGGAATGGGAGGAGCACCCTTCATCCCTGGCTTACCTCTGTATCATGCCTTAGTCAGCTCATAGGCACTCACCAGAGGCCACAATCCCAGGCCCTCCTGCCAATCTCACACCTACTCCCTATTGATTCTTAGCCCTCAGCTGCCTTTGTCTCCTTAGCTTGCCAGTTCCCATCACTAGACCCAGGTTTCGAGGATCTTCTTATGTTTCCTCCACTTCTAGAATCTCCTTTATGTCTTTTTGTTCCTTTTTAGTGATTCTCACTCCTCCCTGTCTCAGCCCTCACCTCCTCACACATTTTTCTTAACTCTTTAGACATTTTTGTAGTGTCAGGTGAGAAATTTTTTCCTACAGACTGGCCCCAAGAAACTCTAGAGGTTGCGCTGATGCAGAAGGAGTTTCTTGTGGAACTGGATATGAGGTAGATAGAGTTAGTCGTAAGTTCAATTCCATGACACCTGTAGTCCCCATAGGTGAGCAGAGGGCATTCTTCTCTGAAGATTGTGATAATGCAAGTAAAGAGCCAGCTCTAAAGAATCAGACAAGCAGTGGTACCAATAACCAGAACACAGAGATTTTGAAAAGTCTGTTGTGGGTTTAAAGATACAGAGGAGGATAAAACATGGCTTGCTCTCAGCATGCTAACATCCTGGGATGAGAACTATAGTTTGAGCAAAGGCGAGAGTGCACAAGGTATGTAGGAGAGAGCACGGGTTCAAGCAGAGGGTTTGCCATGGGAAATTTTAAGAAATATATCAACAAGTCTGGCTAGAGAGATTGAGACAAAATTTTAGGAGGCCTCAAAGGAGAAATTTGGAAGTTAGGATTTGATTACATTGGTCACCAAGAATCTTTGAGGAGAGAAAAGTAAAGCAATGAAATTATGATCACTATTGTTATAAAGGAGAGAGATGAGAGGAAAGTGTCCCCATTCTTTGCTCCATATTTTATTTATTCCTTCATTCATCCATTATTTAATTCAACAAATGTTTATAGGAGACCTACTATGTGCCACACACTGTAATGAGGACATCATAGGAGGTAAAGAGATATTCCCTGCCTTCATGAAGCTTATGTTCCTGGAAGGAAATAAATGAAATAACTACAGTTTGTAGTATACTATGGAGAAAATAAACATGTAAATGATGGAGAGTAACTGGTGTGTGGAGAGCTTCTAATCCTCTGTTTAGAGTAGTGGTCAGGGTTTCACCTCTCTGAAGAGGTATAATGTTTGAATTGAGATCCTAAGGGTGAGAACAATGAACCTCCCAAAACAACATTTCTGAGGAGTTTGAAAGATAAGTGAGAGGAACTGATGACCTTTTAGACTCAGGGCCAACAGTGATTCAAATGGGAACCAGCTATTTCGGAGGCAAAAGTGAAAAACAAAAGAAATGGGATGAAGGGGTACCCACTGGGCCAGTTGGCTTTCTATCCCAGTCTCTCCAGATCTTAGAACTGGGATGTTACCCATGTGGTCTCCTGGCACAGGTATTTAAAAGAAGGGCTTCATCCTGATGCGCTGGTTCCTGCTGCTTGTTTGGCTGGGTTGTAAACATTTTGCCCCCAGGCTGGTTCAGATACAACCAACCAGGATGCCAGCTAAGGTGAGACAATTATTTTGTCAAATTAGCAAAATATAGACACCGAGAAAAAAAAGTCACTCTCCATTTGCCACAAATAGTTATCTTAACCCTCTGTTTCTACTTTTAAAAATTTGTCAAAGTGTAATTTGGCTTTCTTAATTTCAGAGATTGTTGACATGAAATGAATAACTACTTATATATTAATATTAATGTGGCTCGAACTCTCTGGGAACTCGAGAATTTAAATTCGATGGATGTTTATGAGAGAGACAAAGGAAAAGAGAGATAGAAGGATGGAGAGGGAGATCCAAGACCTCACAGAGAGTGAAAAAAGAAAAGAACCAGGCTGTGAAAGAGAGACAAAGGGCAATGACAATAGAGAAATACAAAAATGGTACAAAAAGGGGTGAGGGTGGAGGGAAAAGAGGTTGAGAGAGAGACAGAGCCAAGAATGGGAAGGGGGGTGGGCAGTAGGCTTGCTGCCTGTGAAGGGGACAGTGTGGAGATTAAGATCTCTATCAGAGCTTGTGGTTGGAGCGATTACAATGTATTAGGGTCCTGTCAGTGTTGACAAACACTGCCCCAATTAGGAATTAGTTCCACAAGGCATCAGATACAGGCTGCTGTTGACCTGTAAATAGATGGGCCCTCCCTTCCCTCTCTCTTATTCAAATACTCACAGCTGTTTCCTAGAATAGCCCAGGAAGCCAGCCTTCTTTGGATCCTCCTACAGCAGTCACCAGGGAGCAGAAGTGAATGCCAATCACCTGTTCAATTTTTTTTTTTTTTTTAACACCAGTATTCTGGTATATGCAAATACTTTCCCTAAAAATTCATTTTCAACAACCATAAGAGTTCATTCTCCCTATACTTCATCCACTGTCAATCCCCACACCCATTCTTTTGCCATTGTTTTAAGGACATGTAAGTACTGTCTAGGGGAGGTGCCCATTTCACAGCAGTCAATGAGCAATTCAAAATTAACTGCCAGAGAGTGGGTCAAGAGGGCAGCTAAGCGCACACTGCAGACTCAGCTATCTCTCTCCCAAATTTGTGGAAATGATAGACAAGGGGTATAGTCCTTCAGGGAAAAATCCACTAGAGTGGAAAATAAGAGGTGCCACTCACTGATGCATCCCAAACTACAGGGAATTGCAGAGAAATGAAAGGCAGATGAAGTCAGAATCAGGAAATGTCTGCAGAAGAGCATTGGTGCAAAGGAGGGTGGGGCTGCTGGGGAGCACTAAGCCTCCAGGCCAGATCTCAGAATGAGAAGGGCTGCTGGAGTCCATAGTAGGAGCCTCACCTGACAGGAGAAATGTCTTCAACTCCTATCCTTCTCTTCTCTGTCAGGGCAGGCAACAAGCTACAAATGGGGTGGACCATGCCTCAGGACATTGGTGCTACTATAGAGGCTCTGATATTCAGGGTTCCAGCTACTGTCTTGCACTGTCTTACATTGTCCAGCATGTGTTCCATGTCTCTCCAACAACCCCTGGAGGCAGGCTTTCACCTGCAGTCAAAAAGGAATCACAAATATAGACATGAGCACACAACCAAGATTCATTAAATATTTGAGGAAAACCAAAACTAAGAAATTGAGGCACCAAGCTCAACAAGCAGATGAACTGATATCAGGAAATCGGGCTAATTCAAAGCAAAAAGAATGAGGCATTAGAATAAGCGTAATTAAAATTATTAGAGAGCAATAGGGGATACTGCATTCATAATAATCAATTAGAGATTTGGAAATTAAAATTTTGATTTTTGGAATAAAAAATTTAATAGGTAGTTTGAATAGCAGAATGGAAACAATTGAAGAGCAAGTGAGTAAGATACAAGGCCAATCAGAGAAATTCTCCTAGAAAAAAAGATATGAAAGAAAACTTAGCACATGTTCCAATATATATCTGGGAATTGGGAAATAGGTCATTAAAGAGACTAATTATCTCACAACAAAGCAAATATAAACAGAAACATAAGGATCAATCAAATTCATAATCACAGTGAAAAAACTTACTGTACTGAATTATTAGATATGGCAGAAAATGAAGACTATAGAGAAATAAAATGACATAATTAACAATCTTGACTTACTCTGAGAAAACATTTTTAAACACAAACAGATCTTTCACAAAAATTGACCATGTTTTAGGTTACAAAAGAAATCTCAATAAATTCTGGAAACCAAAAATCATATGATTTATATTTATTGATCACAAGACAATAGAAGTATAAATTAACAACCGAAGGAAAACTTTTCCCTGGAAATTAATAGTCATGCTTATGAATAATTTTGTAGCAGAAAAGGAAGTAAAAAAATGATTATTACCGGCTCTGGAAATGCACAAAATTAAGAACACACCTATCAAAGTCTGTGGGGTAGGCAGAAACAGAGGAGAAGGTATGACATTACATGTATTTACTAGAACACAAGAAATACAAAAATCAATTAACTAGGCTTTCAACTTAAGAAGCTAAAAAAATGATTCCAAATACATAAGGAAAAAAGAATTAGTAAAAATAAAAGCAGAAATTATTAAATTACAAAATCAGAAATAGAATAGATGAATACAAGCAGAAGCTGGTTCTTTGAAGAGATTACTAAAATATACAAATATTTGGCAAGTACTATAAGAGAGAAAAAATAGTTTTCCCTCTACCCAAAAAAGAGAAGTCATAAATAAACAATATGAATTTAAAAGAGATGTGATTACAGATATATGGGAAATAAAAATATAAAGCACAACCTTATACCAATAAATTAAAAACATAGACAAAATAAAAAATGCTTAGGAAAATATAAAATAAAAATTTGATTAGGAAATAGAAAAACTGACCAGGACAATAATCACAGCAGTTGAGAGAGTAATAAAATTACTTATAAAAAAAGGGCACCAGGTCCAAGCAGTGTTAAGGATGAGTTTTATAAACTTAAGAACAGACAATTTTCATATCATAAAAATTGTTCCACAACACAGGGGAGAAAAAGAGAGATGGAAAGAAGCTATCCAATCATTTTATGAGGCCAGCAAACCCAGTAATACAACCTACAAGAACAGTGCAAGAAAACTATTAGCCAATTTCATATATGAATGTAGAAACAAAATTCTGTTACAAATACCTTTTCAGTAAACACCATGGTACATTACATGTGCTAAATTGTTCATATATCCAAGATATTGTTCAACAAAAAAGCTGAAGAAAAATGTGCATAATGTTTTCCAACTTCGTGTTTGTTTATCCTTGTACATTTACAAATTGCATTCAAATTGCCAGAAGGCTACTTAAGAAACTGTTCATAGGGGTTACTTTGGGGCAGTGGAAATGGAATATTGGGTTGAGTAGATGGAAATATTTACTTGTCACTTTATATCTTGTGTTCTGTTTAAACTTTTTTTGAGCATGTGTTTACTTTTAAATTTAAAAAAAATGAAAAAATGGCTGGGTGGTGGTGGTGGTGGTGGTGGTGGTGGTGGTGGAAAATACAATGGTTTTGATTGATCACTGATGTAGGATCTGATTTCCAGAACCCTGTCTAAGATTTGATTCTCTCATTTGTGGGGTCATGTGTCCCCCTGACTTGGAGAGATTTGTTTTCTGGAATCCCAAGGAGCAGAGCTACAAAGAATGAATGGAGACTCTAAGGAGACAGATGTCAGCTCCCTGTGAAGAAAACTTTCTTCAAATTAGAGATAGCTAAAGATATCTTGTTCAAGGACCTTGTTGGTTGTTGAAATAATTGTCTCCTGTTCAGGCAGAAGTTAGATAAGGCCAGCAAGGGGTAAACAGTTTAACCTTGAGGTTTCTGCTTCTTTTCTTAAATCTGATTATTCAAATCTAAAAAGTGGGTTAATCCTTGTTTTGCCAGTTCTGTACCCTTGAAATTCTTTTCTATAAATACTCATATATATGACTACTCTGTGAAATTTAAAGTGCCAAAGATATATTATTTAATAACATATTATTAAATATTATTTAAAGAAACCAAATTTAAAGAAATCAAAGATATATTATTTTAGCATGTTAATCAGTAAGAGCCTTAATTCTTTACTTCATTAGAACATATGTTATTAGTAAGTTTTGAAAACTTACAAGTTTACTTATTATTGCTTTAAAATTTTTGTGACAATCTTATTAGGCAAACAGAACAAATATCTCTACTTCGGAGTAGGAGCAGCTAAGCTGCTTGCTGGAGTTCACATAGCCCACCCAGTTCTCCCTAGTTTAGGGAAAGTGATCTCATCCTTGACTTTAAACTCAAGGATTCCGTGAATTGCATCATTAGGTCACAATATAAAATCTGCATCAACAGAATCAAACTTGTCTGTCACAGATGTAATGAGTTGGTGGAATACGTAGAGCCAAAAAAAAAATATTTGTGTTGGCTTGTTTTTTCTCCTTCCTAAATGATTTACCTGGGTGAAGAGGTAGGGCTGTTGCCTAAATTTTCTAGGTATTTTTTAAACAACCGCTTACTATGTGCTGTATAGACCTGCCTGGTCTGGCAAAGCTGCGTTTCCCACATGAGTCTCCTCCCGGGTGAAAGCCAAGCTGTTTTGATCTACCCTTGTATTCCTGGCTGTTTCAGACAATTCTGGGGCCAGGCTTTGTCACCGGCGGGTGAATCACTCATTGGAAGTTGCTAATAGCCTGAGAAACAGCAATTGGATCGGGGTAAACAGCTGAGTGGTGTTATTTGTGAGTTGTTTACACTAGACTACAGAATAACTCAAGGGCCAACTGGCCTTAAGTGAATTACTGACACAGCCAGCGCTCGGCCTGAGGGAGCTGCAATTAATGCATTAATCACACGCAGCCCCTGCAGCCCCGCGTGTTAACACAGGGGATTTAGCAGCACTCCACTAAGTTGTTGATGAGGCCTGTGGCGGGATGAAAACCCTTAGAATACAAATGTGACATCCCATGCCCCTTTATTTGTTAGTTAATAATCTGAATAACCCCAGTTTCACAGCTTCTGAGTTGGATTTGCTGTTCCTTTCTCTCCTCCGCTAATCGCCAGCGAGGCGCGATAGGGTAGAGACTTTAACTTTGATTTGAACCCTCCGCCCCCTCCTCCTAAATAAAAGCACAGGTTTTTATCCACATGCGTATATTGCACAGACATCAAAGAAAAAAAAAAGCCTCATGCATTTCCATTAAAGCCGTGCGGACCAGGGGGAGGCACCAAGCTGGGTGCGGGCTTTTGAGGCGGTGGAAATTGATAAGGTTCATCTGCATACAAAAGGCTGAATGGAGAGGCAGCAGGGTGAGCGAGGTCGGACACCCAGATGGATTTTTTAATTCTGGGGAAAATAACACCACGCTCACAAGTGATAACTGAGCCTTTCTTCCCAACTCAGACCAAAATATGATTTCCATTTGTGCATTGGAGGAGAAGAAAATTATACAGAATTTCATTCTGTGGCATAATAAGGCTTCACACTGAATAATGCTACCATAAGGCAGTGTAATTACTGAAGGGCAGAAAATACACTTTCCGTTTATATCTAATCACAATACCACATTGTCTGCTTTGGGAAAAAAAATCTGGGGTGGGGGTGCAGCGTGTTATTAGACTGTGAGTGGGACTGTGGGGAGTTTGTTGGTCCTGGGCTTATGAGAGTCCTGAGGAAAGGTGATGGCTTGGTGACTTGACATCCCATCTAAGACTGGATGCAGTAGGGAGGTCTGGCTTCTCTTCTGAGGATCTCTAGATGTTTCTACTCTTCCAAAATGACTTGTCTTGCTCTATACTTATCCATTAAGACCATGGCTACTGCACACAATGATCAAATAAAGACCCGAGATGCTTCAAAGCTGAAAAGAGAAAACATTAGCAAAATTAATATTATTTTTTAATTGGCCTGACTATTGAAATGGCTGAAGAGGATTTTTGGTAATTTTTTGCGTGTTTGTACTCAGACTGCAAATTGTTCCTTTCGTTTTGTGATCTATTTCTTATCACTCTAAAATAATGTTTTATTATAAAATATTTGGAAACATAGAAACCCAGTGGAGAAAACAATAAATTATTCTACCACCCAGAAAAAAACAACTGTTAATATTTTGGTGACTTTTTCCTTGTGGTGTATATTTTGTTTGGTCTATTTCTTCCTGCATATTAGAATGGAGTTTCCACAGTGTCAGAATTTGTTTGCACGATACATAGTAAAAACAATTCTAGTTTGAAAACAATATATTTTAGAGTTATATTTTAGTGTAAGAAGCCTCTAGACATAATAGTCCCTCGCCCAATGGTTCTCGAACATGTGTGTGCATCAAAATCACCAAGAGGGCTTGTTAAAACACAGATTGCTGGGCCTCACCCCCAGAGTTTCTGAATTGGTAGGCCTGGGGCTGGGCTAATATTTTGAGTGGATATCAAGTTCCCAGGTGATGCTAATGCTAGTTTGGATATCACACTTTAAGCACCACTGCTTGAGTGCTGGGGGGCGTGGCATGTG
>NW_011889001.1:2447644-2449992 GCF_000151845.1 Pteropus vampyrus | reverse complement strand
CTCATGTCTATCTATCTCTCTCTATCAATATGTCAGTATGATGCCACTTTTATTAGGTTCAAAAAGTAAAACTATTATTTAAGGATACATTCATATATGTAAAAAATAGAATGTCAGAAACAAGGTCATATTTAAGACAAAATTTACGATTGCATTTACTTCTGGTTGGGAGGCAGGAGATGGGAACATGGGAGAGTAAATACACTGATGATGCTCTGTTTTTATTTTTTTCAGTTTTATTGAGAAATGACATACATCACTGTATACGTTTAAGGAGTATAGCATGATTTGATTTTATGTATTGTGAAATAACTATCATAATAGGTTCAGCTAACATCCAATATCTCGTATAGATAGAATAAAGAGAAAAGAAAGAAAAAAAAGAAAAATAATTTTCCTTGTGATGAAAGCTCTTAGGATTTACTCTCTTAACAACCTTCCTATATATAATACAACAGTAATTATAGTCATCATGTTGTACGTTACATACCTAGTACTTATTTATTTTACATCTGGAAGTGTATAGCTTTTAACCACCTTCTTTCAGTTCCCTCTCCGCCTACCGTCCACTTCTGATAACCACAAGTTGGATCCTTTTTTCTATGTGTGTTTTTTTTTTTTTTTTTAGATTTCACATATAAGTGAGATCATACTGTATTTGTCTTTCTCTGTCTGACTTATTTCACTTAGCATGCCTGTAAGGTTCATCTATTTGTCACAAATGGTAGGATTTCCTCATTTTTTTATGGCTAAATAATATTCCATTGTGTATGTGTGTATGTGTGTATGTGTGTATGTGTGTATGTGTGTGTATCTCACAGCTTCTTTATCCATTCATCCATCAGTGGGCACTTAGGTTATTTCCATGTCTTGGGTATTGTAAATAATGTTGTTATGAACATGCAGGTACAGATATCGTTTTGAGTTAGTGTTTTCATTTCCTTTGGATAGATTTCCAGAAGTAGAATTGCTAGATCATATGATAGTTCTATTTTTAACATTTTGAGGATCTTCCATACTGTTTTCCATATTGGCTGTACTAATTTATAATCTCACCAACCGGGTACCGGGATTCCCTTTCCTGCACATCCATGCCAACATTTGTTATTTCTTATCTTTGTGATGATGGCCATTCTAATTACATAATCTTTCTTGTTCATTTTTTTAATTTGGTGCTTATACTTTAGATGTCGTATAAAAAAAAAAAAATTGCCAAGACCCATATTTGTGTGTTTTTATGCCAGTATTCTACTGTTTTGATTACTCTACTTTTATAGTATAGCTTGAAATCAGGAAGTATGATACCTCTTGCTTTGTTCTTTCTCAGGATTTCTTTGGTTATTTGGAGTCTTTTGTAGTTCCATAGAAATTTTAGGAGAGTTTCTTTTCTACTTCTGTAAAAATGCCATTAGAATCTTGATAGGGATTGCATTAAATCTATGCATAGCTTTTGTTAAAACTGACACTTTAACAATATTATTTCTAATTCATGAACACTGAATATCTTTCCATTTATTAGTGTCTTCTTTGATTTCTTTCATCAATGTCTTTTTTGATTTCTTTCATCAATGTATTATAGCTTTCAGAGTAGAGATTTTCACCTCCTAGGTTAAATTTATTGCTAAGGATTTTATTTCATTTTTTTGATGCTATACTATTATAGATGGGATCTATTTATTTATTTTTCAGAAAATTTATTGGTAATATGTAGAAATGCTACTGATTTTTGTATGTTAATTTATATTTTGCAACTTTACTGAAATCATTGATTAGATCTCAGTTTTTCGGTTGTATATTTTCTGTGATTTATTTAATGCTGTAGTAATTGAAAACTATGCTTAATGTCCTATTGGTTCTATTTCTATAAGAAATACACAGTTGAGAAGAAAAGCATGCTCTTTTTTTAAAGTCAGTTTGCCACCCTTATGAGAACAATGGCCTACTGAAAAGGTACTATGCCCACCTGTTACTAAATTTCTAATTGTGTAAAAAGAATTTAGAAGGAAACAAATTGATTTCTAAATGCTTTCTTCCTAGATAATACTCAATTGAGTTGTGGCAGATATGATGGCTATACTTATAACAGCAAAGTTGGGAAATATAGAAAGTAGGAACAATAGTTTTTTTTTTTTTTTTAAGGTAGCCTATGAAGGTATAATTTTGGTCTGCTGTCATTTGGTGCTCGAAAACACAAGTGATTATATGTCTTAATTATTTTGGAATTTCTATATTTTAATTGCTCTTTATGCAAGATTACTTTAAAGCCATGTCCTGAAATAGGAGTGCCCCTTAGGTCGTGAGTTCATGAGAGCTTAAATTAAACATGGAGCATCTTGGGGCAGAAATTT
>NW_011889001.1:2445236-2447594 GCF_000151845.1 Pteropus vampyrus | reverse complement strand
TCAATTTAAATATTGTTGTCTCTTCAGCTTTAAAAAATTTATTCTTTGATAATATCTTCCCCTCTGTTTTCTGTTTTCATTTTTGGGGACCCCTAATATTTGGTTGCTGAATCACCTGGAGTAATGTTTTATGTTTCACCATTTATAACAGCAATGAAATATGTAAATTACCAGGAATAAATCTAACAAAAGATGTATATAAAATATTAACATTAGGGGAAACTGTGTGAGGGGCAAACTCAGATCCTTCGTATTATCCTTGTTACTCTCTTGTGAACCTAAAATTATTCCAAACTAAAAAGCTTACTGAAAAAAATATAAAAGAACTCTACTAAAAAAAAAAATAATACTTTACTGAAAGACATTAAAGGAAACTGAAACAAAAGGAGAGATGTATCATATTCGTGAATTAGGGGACTTAATAATGTAAAGATGTCAGTTTTCATCTAAAGTTTTTATAAATTCAGTAAAATTTCAATAAAAATCTCAACGGAATTTTAAAAAGGAATTTGAAAAGTTGATGCTTAAATTTGTATAGGTGAGCGAAGCCCCAAGAATAGCCAACACTCTAAGAAGAAGAAAATGGAGTCTTGCTTTTCAGATGTCAATAATTATTACAAAAGTATTAAACGATCTGCAGTTAAGTGTGATATTGATTCAAGGATAGAAAAACAGGCGAATGGAACAGAACAAAGGGATCTGGAACTAGACACTTCATTATATGGAAACTTGATATTGACCTATTGTAGTAGGTTCACTAGTGTCTTCTCCGAAATTCATGTCAACCTGGGATCTCAGAATGTGATCTTATTTGGAAGTAGAGTTTTTTCAGGATCTAGAGATGAAATCATCCTGGAATTTGTATGGACCCTAAATTCAATACTGGTGTTCCAACAAGAAAAGGAGAAGATACAGCTACAAAGAAGAGTGAAACTGAAGGTAGGCAGTAATTGGAGTGATGTATGTACAAGCCAAGAACACGGAGAATTGTGGGCAACCATCAGAAGCTAGGAGAGAGGCAAAGGATGATTTCTCCCTTAGAGCTTCCAGAAGGAACCAACTCTGTCGCTATCTTGATTTCAAACTTCTATCTTTCAGAACTGTGAGACAACACATTTCTGTTGTTTTTAGCTACCAAGTTTGTGGTAATTTGTTACAGCACCTTAAAAATCTAATATGCTCATATTGCAAATCAACTGAGAGGAGTGAGCTATTTAATAAATGATGTTGAGATATATAATAAGATTATGGAAAAAGCAATTAGATCTCTAAATTACACTACATATATATGTGTGTGTGTGTGTGTGTGTATATATATATATTAAGTTTCTGATGGATTAGACTTAAATGTGATGGCAAAACTTTAAAACTTTTATTAGAAATGCAGGAGATACTTTTTATCTCAAGATGGAAAAAATGCCAATTTAAAAAATTGATAAAGTTTATTATTTTCAATTTGAGAGCCTCTGTTCATCAAAACACACTATCAATAAAGTGAAAAGATTAGCCCCAAACTTGGAAAAGATATTCACATTACATATTATTGACAAAGTGTCATTTTCTAGAATATATAAAGAACTCTTACAAATCAATAAGATAAGCCAAAATCCAACAGAAAAATGAGCAAATCATATAAACAGGATTTTATGGAATAAGGAGACACAAATGATAAATATATTGGAAGATACTCAGCCTCATTCAAAAATATAGAAATGCATATTAAGCTAATGAAGTATCATTTTACCCTCAATGAAAAGTGAAAATTAGGAAGTCTAACAATAGCAGCCTAGTCTCATGTCTATCTATCTCTCTCTATCAATATGTCAGTATGATGCCACTTTTATTAGGTTCAAAAAGTAAAACTATTATTTAAGGATACATTCATATATGTAAAAAATAGAATGTCAGAAACAAGGTCATATTTAAGACAAAATTTACGATTGCATTTACTTCTGGTTGGGAGGCAGGAGATGGGAACATGGGAGAGTAAATACACTGATGATACTCTGTTTTTATTTTTTTCAGTTTTATTGAGAAATGACATACATCACTGTATACGTTTAAGGAGTATAGCATGATGATTTGATTATATGTATTGTGAAATAACTATCATAATAGGTTCAGCTAACATCCAATATCTCGTATAGATAGAATAAAGAGAAAAGAAAGAAAAAAAAGAAAAATAATTTTCCTTGTGATGAAAGCTCTTAGGATTTACTCTCTTAACAACCTTCCTATATATAATACAACAGTAATTATAGTCATCATGTTGTACGTTACATACCTAGTACTTATTTATTTTACATCTGGAAGTGTATAGCTTTTAACCACCTTCTTTCAGTTCCCTCTCCGCCTACC
>NW_011889001.1:2437059-2443676 GCF_000151845.1 Pteropus vampyrus | reverse complement strand
TTACTTTAAAGCCATGTCCTGAAATAGGAGTGCCCCTTAGGTCGTGAGTTCATGAGAGCTTAAATTAAACATGGAGCATCTTGGGGCAGAAATTTTACTCATTATTTGTACCACAAATACGCTTTGAAGTAGAACCAACAGGATTTTCTGTCAGATTGTATGCGGGTTGTGAAAAAAAGAGAGGAATCAAGGAGAGCTCCAATCAAGGAGTAATAATATTATTTCCTGAGATTGAGAACATTGCTGGTAGGGAATGGCAAGAACGCAAAAGCTTTTTTTTTTTTTTTTTTAATTATGTATATGTTTTCTTTTAGACATCTGAGAAAAGATGTCAAGTAGGCTGGTAGATATGTAAGTCTGGAGTTCAGGAGAGCAAATCAAATCGCTGGAGATACACATTTGGGTGTCATTGGTATAAATCTGATTGTTAGAGCCAGGAGACAGGTTGCACATTAACCATGAAGGCTGTGATAATAGATACTGATGAGGACTGAACTGTGCAACATCCCATAATTTTGAGTAAAAAGGAAAGGATATAGCAAAGGAGAATAAGAAGGAAGGGTCAGCGAGAAAAGAAATAGAAAGAATGTGGTGTCTCAGAAGCCAAGCGTCAAGTGTCAAATGCTGCTGAGAGTCTGAAACTTGAACTTTATTTGGCCAGGTAGAGATTACTGGTGATATTGATAGGAGCAATTTCAGGAGAATCGTGAAATAAAAGCCTAACTGAAATGAGTTCAAGAGAAACTATGCAAAGAACTAATGGAGACAGTGAATACAGACAACTTTTTGAAGAATTTACTGTAAAGACAGGTGAGAAGTGGGGCATAGGTGAAGCAGAATGTTGGAGCTAAGGAACATAATGCAGCATGTTTGTATGTTGATAGGGATTTTGAGGCCACTTACAATAAAAAAATAGATTAAAATCTTAAAACATTAAAGCAAGAATGCCAAAGAAATTCAAAGCAAAACACATTCCTAATGGTGAAGTTTGTCATATTTTTCTTAAACAAAGGTGCTCCTATTATAGAGTATAACAGAAGCCTTTGTTTGCAGACCATATGTTTATATTAAAAAATCTACAAACTTACAAACTGTTGGACTTAATCATTTCTGTTATCTGTTGGCAACGAAAATGCAAAATGTATTTTTTTTAATATAGCATTTAAATGTATTTTTAAATGTAACATTTAAAAAGTAACAAAACAAAAAAATCTATAAAATAATTCAGAATTTATGCAACAAATAATGTGTAGGGCCTGGATGTGTAACAATATCAGATTTACCCAAAAGACATAGAGAAGTCTAAACAAAAGTGATAAATCATGTTCATTAATGGAAAGATTTAGTTCTTATAAAGATGACAGTTATCCTGAAATTAATCTATTAATTCAATCCAAATCAATCTATTAGTTCAATTAAATCCTTCATCAGATGTGTGTGTGTGTGTGTGTGTGTGTGTGAGAGAGAGAGAGAGAGAGAGAGAGAGAGAGAGAAACCCTACAAAGGGTCAATCGTAGACAATTTTGAAGTAAAAAAAGAATAGAATAGGTTGTCTTGCCCATTATAAAGCCTCAGTAATTAAGATAAGGCAAAACTGGCACAGTAATAAACAAATAAACCAATGAAATAGAATAGAAATCCCAGAAATGGTACTATGTATATTTGGAAAATCGATATGTGGCAGAAGTAGTATAATTACAAATCTTATGAAAAATAACTCACTACTTAATTTATGATAATGGTTATCCACATGGAAAAATAATATATTCCTACCTCACACCATATATAAAAAAGATGTTGATTATAAAACTAAATGAGAAAAGCAAAATATTAAAAATGTAGATATGATTATATATCATTTTGATATAACCTAATTATGAGTAATCTAATTGTGAGAATCTAATGATGAGAAAACATCTAATTGAGAGACATTTTACAAAATAAATGGCCTATACATTTTTTTAAAAAGGCCAATGTCAGTAAAGACAAATAAAGGCTGAAGAAGCATCCCAGATTAAAGGAAATTAAATTTAAATACACCTCAAATTAAATGTAATGTATAATCCTGAATTGGATCCTATACTGGCAAAAAGAATTTCTAGAAATTACATTATTAGAAAAATTGACAAAATTTGAATATGACCTAAAGATCATAGTTTTGTATCAATGTTAAAAAATCCTGATTTTGATAATTATACTGTGGTTTTATAAATAAATTCCTTTATTTTGGGGAAATATACACATGTATATAATTATATTATTTTCTATTACATATATTATATAATATGTAACATGATTATATTAATATACAATAGAGGAATCATATATAGAGAGGGAGAGAATAGTAAACAAATGTGACAAAATGTTGAGAATTGGTGGATCTACTTTGAGTATTCAGGACTTGTAACTTCCCTGTGTTCAAATTATTTTAAAATGAAAAGTTAAACAAAGTAAATATAGGAGAATATTGTACTTAAATCCACATATCACATACATAAATCATGAAAAGGAAGATTCATAAATTTGACTATATTAAAAATTTCAAAAAGTCATCTGTGTAAGAAAAGACTGTAAACAATGTACAAAAACAAGTCACATATTGAGTAGTAGTTCCAAAACTTGTAACCAGTTAGGATCCAAAATATAGTTAAAAATCCCAATAAAGCAGCAAGAGAATGCAAACAAGCTTAAGGATATAAACAGGCAATTCACAGAAGTGGAAAGCTTAATAGCTACTAAATACACATCATTATTCAACTTATTAGAAATGAGGAAAATGCAAATTAAAGCAACAATTTCACACCAACTATATATGCAAAAAATTTCAAAATCCGATGATACCAAATGCTAGCAAGAATACTGAGTAGTATGAACTCTAGGACAGAGCTGGTGGTGTTTAATTTGTTACTACTACGTTTGGAGAACAATTTGGTGATATTGTCTAAAGATTGAAGATGTGCAAATCTTGCAAACCCAATCCCCACATTCCTATATTTATACCTTAAATAAACATGCACAAAGGTGCACAAACAACATGTATAAAAAAAGCTTATTGCACTACTTTTTATGATAATGAAATAACAGAAGCAACAAAAATGCCAATAAAAGGAGAATGGATAAGTAATGTGTATATGTCCATACAATGGAATACTATACTATACTTTGTTAAAATGAACAAACTACAGTTACAAGCACTGAGACAGATTAATCTCAAAATTATAAGTGAAAGAAAGAAAGACAGTTGCAAAATGTTATTTAGGTAAGTTTTAAAGCATTCAATTAATTCTAGGTATTGTTTATAGATATTGTTATGGGTTCAATTGTGCCTACCAGGATTTGTTGCAGTCTTAACCTCCAATACTTAGATTGCAACCTTATTTGGAAATAAGACTGTTGCAGATATAATTAGTTAAGATAAGGTCTTTAGGGTGGGTCCTAATCCAATATGACTGCTGTCTTTGTAAGAGAAGACAGAGACACAAAGGGAGTCACATATTGAGTAGTAGTTCTGAAACTTGTAACCGGTTAGGATGGAGGCTGATACTGAAGTTAAGCTGCCACAAGCCAAGGAACAACTTGGCTACCAGAAGCTGGAAGAGCCAAGGAAGGATCCTCTTCTAGAGGGTTTGGAGGAAGCATGGCCCTGCCAACACCTTGATTTTGGACTTCAAGCCTCCAGAACTGTGAGGAAATAAATTTGTTATTTTAAGCCACCAAGTTTATAATACTTTGTTACAGCATTCAGAAGCTAATACAGATATATTCTAAGAATATAATATGAAAAATGTATATATGGTCACACAAGCAAGGGGATGGTTAGTACCAAATTCAGGATGGTGTCAACTCTAGGGAGGGAAGGAGGAGAACAAGGAGAAGTTCATAGAAAGCTTTAACTGTATCCATACATGTTATATCTTTTAAAATATAGCAAAATAGATTAACAAAACTTGGTAGAGGTTCTAAGAGGGTTTGTTATATTTTCCTGCATGTATAAAGTGACTTATAACACACCAACACACATGCACACACACACACACTTGCACACGCACATCCTAAGAAGTATCTGGGGTGTATGGGAATGGGATATGGTTTCTCCTGGGATCAGTCTACCAGGGTTGATGCCCATTTGTATGGGAGTCACTGTTGGTAGGATGTGGGGAGAAGCAGTTATTGGATATGGTGGTTTGGCACCCGTTGATGGAGGCTGGACAATGACAAGAATTAGATGATGGTTACTCTCCAAGATTGGCATTGCCTTTAAGACACATGTAGCTCAAGTGTGTGAAGGCAGATCTTTCTCAAAAGAATTATCAGAAATTATTTTTTATTTATTACCTCAGGAGAGAGGCTGCCTCATTGTTGAGAAGCTCTTGTTAATAATAATAACTTTTTAATTGTTCAGTTCTTTAAAGTTTAAAATGTATGTTGAATTGAATTTTTCTTCAATTCACTGATTTTCCTGCAAATTCACTAATCAGTCTAGATTCTGTCTTCATAAGCAGCACAGACCAAATCTTTCTTTGCCATCATTTGGTCTCCCTAGATTATTTCTCTCAAGTCTGAATGTCCTCTACTTAATTGTGAATCTCTTATTACCTAGAACAAAGTTAAAAAAAAAAAAAGTCTCTAACTTGCAGATCCATCTTTGAATTCATAAGGCTATAGGTATGCTCAAACCTTGTCAACATGTAGCTTAGAAGCACAAAGGCTTTTCAACTTACCTTCTGACTTATGGCTGTTTGCAAAGGTGAGGACCCAGCAGTCTGAGCTGGCAGTGCTATTGTGAAGAATGCTGGCCTTCAAATCATACAGGCTCTGCGGCTTTGGGCAAGTTAGCTCCTTGGATTATCAATTTCCTCATCTGTAAAATAAGGATAATTCTTAGCTAACAGAATTGCTTTGCAAATGAGATACTGCAAGCAAAGTGTCTGGTGTCTAGGAAGACTTCAGTAAATGTTAGTCAAAATTATTTATTTTATTGGCCCCTAATTCCACAGAAGTAAGGCATTCCTGTAGTATTCACAAGATCCTTTTAGCCCAAGTGGACAGTTCTAGGTAAATTATCACAGAGAATCTTGGTTTCTACAAATGCATATGTCACTTAATATCATGATTAAAACAGTTTTTACAGCACAAAATTTTCTCCCCCATCAGCTTTCTTGAGATGTAATTGACATAGAACACTGTATAAATTTAAGGTGTGCAACATGTTGATTTGATACACATATATTGCAAAATGATTACCACTATAGAATTAGCTAACACCTCTATCAGCACAAAATTTTCTTATATTATAGCCAATAGCTTGATACAGTTCTAGTTTCTGTTTCCTTCCTCCAAATTATCTCATCAGATGTTGGTTCTACCCAGATAGCCAAAAGAGTATGAACACTGGGGAAAGGGCCTGCATCTTCTAGCTTCTATGGGACTTTTCTTAGGGGCTCATTTTTCAGCCACCAATTTTAAAAAATTTGAAAAAATCCAAGATATTGGGAAAAATTGCTCCATTGTACTTTAGGTTTAGTTTTAAATTATTTTTTTTTATAATGAGAAAATCCAGTGCCCAGCAGGGTGGTGCTGAAATGAGATATTCTCATATTGCCCGTGGGATGAATTGGAAGAATCTTTCTGGAGAGCAATTTAATAATATGTGCCAAATGCTTCAAAAACATTTTCACTGTTTGGCCTGGCAATTTTATTTCCAGGAATTCTTCCTAGAGAAAGATTATAAAGCACTGGGAAAAAATTAATGAACAAATATGCTTAAAACAACATTATTTATTACTGGGAAATCTTAAAGAAAGATCAGAAAATATGGCAAGAGTTTAATTATGTCATATCATTAGATGGACTATTATGCAGCTAATAAAATGTTTATGAAAAATGTTTAAAGGTACTAAAACCTCTGATTTATAATATCAAGCTTAAAAAGTATAAATTATATTCAGAGAATGGTTTCTGTTGAGTAAAATGATATATATAGGAATAAAAAATAGCTAGCAATAGATGACACAGGATGGATACTTTTAAATTTCCTTTTCTAAATTATTATGTATTTTCCAAATCATTTTCATTGAGCTTGCATTTTTTTTTGTAATCTGAAAAAGTCAATATAAGAAAAGAATAAAAAAAGTTGTCACCCAAACTTAACTTTTACGTTGATCAGTTATTACATGAAATAGTCCTAAAAGTCTTATAACAAAAAATAGCTGTCACCTGCCCCTCTCTTCCACCCTCCTCCTCTATCCTGTGAAGAAGGGACCACTTCAAAATTTCTAGTTTCTTTTTATGGTATTTAATCCTATATCTACAGATGTTCCTTGTTTCATCTTATTACATATTGAGTTTATATTACAGTAGATAAAGATTTTAGTACTCTCAACTATTTCCATTGCCCACTCATTTTCTTCCTTATGTATATGTACCATAGCTTTCAGTTAAATATCTATTTAGTGTTTTCATAATTATAACTGAAAATACTCTTCCTTACTTTGGATGGCAGGGTATTGCATTATATCATACATTATAGTGTGACAATACATTATAGTATATAGTATATGCCTTTTCTTTCTTGTATGACTTCTAGTTTTCCTTGGAATTAATTATTGTCATATTTT
>NW_011889001.1:2420035-2437009 GCF_000151845.1 Pteropus vampyrus | reverse complement strand
AAATTTCCTTTTCTAAATTATTATGTATTTTCCAAATCATTTTCATTGAGCTTGCATTTTTTTTTGTAATCTGAAAAAGTCAATATAAGAAAAGAGTAAAAAAAGTTATGTCACCCAAACTTAACTTTTATGTTTATCAGTTATTACATGAAATAGGGCTAAAAGTCTTATAACAAAAAATAGCTGTCACCTGCCCCTCTCTTCCACCCTCCTCCTCTATCCTGTGAAGAAGGGACCACTTCAAAATTTCTAGCTTCTTTTTATGGTATTTAATCCTATATCTACAGATGTTCCTTGTTTCATCTTATTACATATTGAGTTTATATTACAGTAGATAAAGATTTTAGCACTCTCAACTATTTCCATTGCCCACTCATTTTCTTCCTTATGTATATGTACCATAGTTTTCAGTTAAATATCTATTTAGTGTTTTCATAATTATAACTGAAAATACTCTTCCTTACTTTGGATGGCAGGGTATTGCATTATATCATATATTATAGTGTGACAATACATTATAGTATATAGTATATGCCTTTTCTTTCTTGTATGACTTCTAGTTTTCCTTGGAATTAATTATTGTCATATTTTTAAATTCATTTAATTTTCTTTGACTCTATGGTTATGTTTTTCCAACTCTCTTCAACTGTTCAATAAACCACCTCTCAGTACAACTCTCCATATGGTAAAATTGCTTAGATCGTCTCTTTGCTCTGAAACCCTCTGTATTCCAACTCACCCTGGACTGCTTTCTCTATATTTCTATTGTACATTCTGAAAATTTCTATGCTATCATCATGGATATTCATGCTCTTATGTTAGAAAGCATATTCTCAGGATCTCATATCTTTCCTTAATATTGTCAGGATTTATCCACCAGAGAAAGTGTTCTGAAAGATAAAAATTTAATACTTTGCAGGCATTTAAATACACTTATTTTATCTTCACTCTTGATTGACACTTTGGCTGGGTATAGAATTCTATGTTTGAAACCATATTTTACCCAATTGCTGTTAATAAGGCCCATGAATTCTTTTGTTTAATTCTTCGTAAGTAATCTGCTTTTTCTTTTTGTAAATTCTTTGGGTCTTCTCTTTATATTCTTAAGTTTTATGATAATGTGCCCTGGCATGTGTCTTATTTTGTTCATTGGGCAAGTGATGAATGGGCTTTTTCAATCTAAAAACGCATGTCCTTAGTTTATGAATACTTTATGTTATTAAAAAAGTAATAATAATTTACTTTTCACCATCTTGACTACTCTCTCCTCCTGACATTTTTTTTAGTTGTATGTTGAACCTCCAGAATTAATTTTCTAATTTTCTTATCTTTTCACATCCATTTTCCTTCATCTTTTTCATTCTACATTTGACCATTTTATTAACTTTTTAAATTTTGGCTAATCATATGGGTAATTTCTAAGAGCTCTTTCCTTCTCTGATTATTCTTTTCTGAAATATGTTAGCCTTATTTTATGGATTTAATATTTTCTCTTTAAGGACATTATGGTTCCTCAAGAGTTTTCTTCTGTTCCTAGCATTGTCTGTTTCCTTCAGTTGTCTTTTGTTTCTCTGTTTTTGGTCCATGCTTTCATGTTATGTTGATATCCATTTCTATTTAACAGTGATGTTTCAAAGAATGTATTGAAAGTTCCATGTATGTGTGTGAGGCCTTGCCTCTAGGGTAGTTTACTTTCTCCAATGAAGAATCCTCCAGTCTTCTGCCTGCATGTATGAGCCTGGCTGACAGCATTCTGGAACTGTTTGGGAAAGAACATTGGGCAGGGGCTCTCTATTCAGTGGTTTTCCTTTAATAATCCCTTCCCATGTTCAGTTTGGCATCTCACCCTATACCTTGGTCATTCTAGCTGACCAAAATTTGTAACTCTGTTGTTCAACTTTTCTGGAGAATATACTTCTAGTACCCTAAGGTATTGGATATTGGATGAATTGATCACTTGACTCTGCTATGAAGTGATCTGAGCTTGGAGAGTCTAACTGCTTCTTATACAGACTAAACAATCTCTCTGCTTTCGGGTCCCCATAGACTCTGTCTTCTGAAGTACATGATACTTACTGAGACTTTCTGGGGTTCTGTGGTTGCATTGGCTTCCTTCTCACTGATTACCCTTTGTAAGTAATTAGATTTATCTTTCCATTCCTCTAAGTATTTTATTTTACTTATCCATCTGCTTTCTCACTCTCTACACATTCTATTTCAAGTATTAATGAAAATAAAGTTTGTTTGCTTGTTTTTGGAGGAGATTTTTAAGCAGAGAGAGAAGTGGAATCATCTTAGTGTCACTTTTAAAGGTAAGAAAATGGATGCTAAGCAGCCACAGCCTCTTTTCCTCATGCCTCCTGCATTTTCATGGGGGCAGTAGAAGACCAACTAGTTTAGGGTAGAAAGGAAAAAATAGAGGCAAGCTCTGTGTTGACATGTTCCTAGACATAGTGAGACTATGTATCCAATGTTGGACAAAACCTGTCTCTCTTTTTCTCTCTCATTTTTTAAACCTTCAAATAAAGAGAAACTTATATCACAGGTTTGCATGTACCCTGCAATGTACAACTGATTCTGTTTAGGTTGATTCTAGTAAATAAAGTGAATAGGACAAGCAAAGTGATTTTTGTGGATGAATTAGCATTTTTAGATGCCCAAGGGAGCTTGCTTTAAGAGAAATACAGTAGTAAATCCTTGCACAAAGTATAGATGGAATTTTTAAGGGAAAGGTTTCCTTAAAATATGTCATATCCATGCAGGTACAGAGGAAACACCCAGTAGCCATCCTCTTTCATAACAAAATTCCAGGCTGGGGTTTCTCTTTGGTTCTAAAGCAAAGAGTGTTCATTAATACAATGAATATTTGTGCCATATGGGAGATCTTCCTCAGGGAGACACCTCCCAATGACTGTCTTGTGTGGATGCTGCAGTCAGGGTGTCCCACATGAATTTCTCATGTGAATATTGAATAAGCAGTCTCATATCTGTCTTTGGGGTAGAGATTCTTTATTCTGAATAATCTTAAACAGTTCGTAATTCGAGACCAGCAGAACATTATAAAGCTCCTGAGCACTTTCCCATTTATCTGGAACTCAAAATATAAATATTAAAACAGACTTCACAGTCTTAATTTACTTCTCATTTCTATATATGTGACTCTGAGGTCATGTCTCATATTTGCTTCCTTCTACAAATATCATCTAGATATTTTGAAAATTGAGTTAAAAGAAAGCATTAGGACTTTAAATATCTCTGAATAAAATATTTTTATTAATGTCTGCAAAAATTCCACGTTCCAGCAGCATAAAATAAAGACTGTGGAAGTAGGAAAGAATGGGAAAAGGAAAAAGAGAAATCTTTTTCTTGGGAAAGGAGTTGTTTTTTGCATGAAGGCAGAGAATGAAGAGGGAATGGATATTTGGCTGCTCTCTACCCTGGGGCAGCCATGCCTCTCTTCATGTTGCTTCATTAAATCTACACAAGAGTCCTACAAAGCAGGTATTAGTATCTTCAAATTGTGGATGAGCAAACTGAAGTAAACTGCTGATAGCAATTCCTGTAGTATATAAATCTTCTATAAATAAATCTTCTATAAATATATAAATAGCAAAAACAAACTAATAAAGCAGCAATAATCACAACAATAACAGTAGTCAAGTTTCCCTAAGACTAATTGTCAGAACTTAGAGAAACAATTTGGCTTATTTAAACCAGTGGTCCCCAACTTTTTTGGCAACAAAGACCGATGTTCCCATGAGAATCTAATACCTGATGATCTGAGGTGGAGCTGAGGCAGTGATGCTAGGCCTGAGGAGCGGCTGTAAATACAGATGAAGCTTCGCTTGCTCACGGCTCACCTCCTGATGTGTGGTCTGGTTCCTAACAGGGGGGTTGTGTACTCCTGATTTAAACCACGTAATTAACTTCTTAGTGCAAATATTTATACATTTCCTAGTATATAGGGAAATGGAGATGTTGATGTCATTGAGGTTGACGGTGAATGTTTTCTTGACTAAATATCTACTTTATCATTGAGCATAACTTTTTTAGAAATTTTATTCAATTGTTTTGGTGATGGTTAATAAAATTATATAGGTTTCAAGTGTACAATTTCATAATATATCATCTATATATTGCATTGTGTATTCACCATCCAAAGTCAAATCTCCTTCCATCACCGTATATTTGACCTCCTTTACCCTTTTCTTCCTCCCTCACCCCTTTCTCTCTGGTAACCACCATACTGTTGTTGTCTGTGTCTATGAGTTTTTGTTTGTCTTGTTCATTTGTTGCTCTTAGTTTTATATCTCACATATGAGTGGAATCATATGGTTCTTGACTTTTTCTGTCTGACTTATTTTGCTTAGCATGATATTCTCAAAATCCATCCATGTTGTCGCAAATGGCAGTATGTCATCTTTTCTTACAGTTAAATAGTATTCTGCTGTATATATATACCACATCTGCTTTATCCAATTCTATATTCTAACAGGCATGAGGTGGTATCTCATTGTGGTTTTGATTTGCATTTTCTTAATAGCTAGAGGAGTTGAGCATCTTTCATATATCTGTTGGCCATTTGTATGTCTTCTTGGGAGAAGTGTCTTTTCAGGTCCTCTGCCCATTTTAAATTGGATTGTTTGTTTTTTCTTGATGAGTTGTATGAGTTCTTTACATATTTTGGATATTAGCCCTTTGTCAGAGATGTCGTTTGCAAATATCTTTTTCCATTTGGTTGGTTGCCTCTTTGTTTGTTGATGGTTTCTTTTGCTGTGCAGAGGATTTTTAGTTTGATATAGTCCCATTCATTTATTTTTGCTTTTACTTCTCTTGTCTTTGAGTTCAAATTCATAAAATCCTCTCTAAGACCAAGGTCCATAACTTTAGAGCCCAGAAATAAACCCACACATATATGGGCGAATTATTTTTGACAAAGGAGCCAAAAACATACAATAGTGAAAAAAGCCTCTTCAATAAATGGGTGCTGATAAAAGCCACATGCAAAAGAATGTAACTAGACTGCTATTTGTCACCATACAGAAAAATTAACCCCAAATGGATCAAAGACCCAAATGTAAGGCCCGAACATAACTTTTTAAAACTTTTAAATCCTTGTGGAGTTTGCCATCAAGGAAGAAACTTGAAATCTGAACAGACCTACTTATCTGTGAATTCCTGCTACAGAAAGGTGAGAAAAATTTCTGGACCACAGTCAGAACATCTGGATTCAACCCCGAGTCTTACATTTAGTAGCTACATGATTATTATAAACTTGTTTAACCTCTTTGGATCCCGACTTTCTTATCTATGTGATGGAGACATTGATATAGGAGGTCTGTTTCAACTCCTATACTATTAAGTACAGAACTTTCCATCTAAAAGAGTTCATAGTTGGTAAATTTGGGGAGTCCTTAACTTTCTGAAGATATATTTGTTTTTTTCCTCACACTTGAATGATAATTTGGATGGAAATAGTATTCTATATTCAAAAGTACTTTTCTTCAGAACTTTAAAGATATTGATTTATTTTCTCCTTTCATTCAGTATTACTGAAGAGAAGTTTGATTTTAATTTTATTTAACAAACATTTGTATAGAATATACTGTCAGATTTTTTTCTGCATGTTTTCCAAATATTAACTCATTTATTTCTTTAACCACACTATAAGGGAGGTATTATTATTATCTAATTTTATAAATGAGGAAAATGAAGAACCAAAAATATAAATAGCTTGTCTAAAGTCACACAGCTTACAATGCTAGAACCAAGATTCAAATCCATGCACTCTAGCTCTTAACCGGTATGCTCTGCTGACTCTTATTCTTGTTTCTTCATATATAATCGATTTTGTTTTTTCATAAAAGCTTTTAAGGTCTTCTCTTTTACCTTGGTGTTTTTAAATTTCGCTATGATATGAATAGTAGGTGTGTACGTGCATGTGTGCATTGCATGTGTGTGTGTGTTTAATCTTTATTCTTCTTGATACTTGCTAAGTTCTTTCAATCAGAGGGGTTTATGTCTTTTTTTTTTTTTTTTACAGTTTTTGGAAGTTTGATTTATACATTTATGCATTTACTCCCCTATATTCTCTTTATTTTCTTTTCTTCAGCTTTTTAAAATCAGATGATGAAACTTTTGGCCCTGTCTCTTTGCTTAAATTTCATACACTTATATCTTTATTCATTTTTGCTGCATTCTGGTAGAATTCTTCCACTTAAACTTCAGCTCATTAATCATTGTTCTGCCAAGTGCGTTTTGCTTTGTAGATCATTTACTGAATTTCTTCAACAATTTAATTTTCAATACCTATGACTTCTAATTGATTATTTTACATAACACATATGTATATACATATATACATGGACAAGCACTATATTTTTTCACATATCTTTAAGGAAATTAATTGAAGTTAATCTACTGTTCTGCTCTGCTAATTCTATTAATTATGCTTTCTCAGGTAACATTGCCTCCATTTATAGAGGCTACTGTCTCTCATGGTATTGAGTTTTACCAAATGTTTAGCTATTGTTGTTTGAGTACATATTTTTATATTAAAATGACATGTTAATAGAGTATCTTCTAATAACCATGTTGGAAAAAGTAAGATCTTTTGGTATATTAGAAACTGAGAGATTTCCTAAGATGTAGAGCCCACAAGATCATATTGAAAATGAAACCACTCTCCAAAAATATGTACAAAAGAAACAGTTGTGAAAGATGGGCACTAGGAGAGCTCCTTGTGCAGTGGGAACAAGAGGGATACCAGAGAAATTAGGAAGATGAATTTCCTCCCAGTGGTTCTCACCCACCTGGAATCTTAGCATGGCATTTTAATGATATCTCTTTGATATCTTGCCTTTGGACCTGGACCTAGTTCTTGATAATGTTTATTGCTCTTCTCTCCAAAGCTTCTGTTTCAAATCCCTCTTGCTCTTTTTGGTGCTTGCCCCACACCACCAGCCCACACCCTCAATGATATGTATTTCACTATACGATAAATTTTATGGCAGTTGCTGTATAATCAGAGTAAAGATGCAAAAGCATGTGACAGGGAAGAGAAAGAATTGGGCTGAGATCCACAAGACCTAGTTCATAGTCTCAGGACTGAACTGAATTTTGTTAGGCTTTGAGTCTCTGATTTAATTTTATTTTGCATTGAATGTAATAAATATACTTGGAGGATGAGGGTTTATATAAATTTTATGTTCAGAAATTTTGAAAAATGTAGTTGTATGTTGTCAAAACTTCCTAGTTCATTCCAGCAATGTGAGACTTAAAATATATGTTTTGCTAGAGTGGAACATTAATATCTTTAATCCAACATATATAATGAGATAAATGTGTTAGGAAAAAAATGAGCTGCATGTTAAAATTAATTACAGCTTCTTTAGAAATGTGTCAGTTAAACTGTCAAATTATCATTAAGGATTAATCACGTATGAGCTAAAAACTACTAAAGAAAATTTAGCCATTACAAGTAAAGTTATGAAGATAATTGAATAATAGCCTTTAAAGGGAAAAGTCACTCCAACTCTAGATTTTGAATTTATAACCTGAATAGATTCAGATAAGTCTTCTGAATGGAGTGATGAAGGAAATGATGAGGTTGGGAAGAATCTGATGGAGGGGAAAAGCAGAGAGCCAAAGCCCTTTTATAGAAGACTCTGTCCCTGACTCAATGGAGTTTATTTTCCAGCCTCATACCCCTAAAGGAAAGAAGCTTTCCTAGGATGTTATTTCAGGAATCTGGCTGTGTTCTGACAGGCACTAGACACAGATTCAGGAGTTGCTATTCTAGTTCATACTCCTCCACATGGTTGCAGAGGGAGGCTGAATTCATCCTAACATCTTGGGACTTATGTTTTCTGAAGCATAGAATGAGAAGATGGGGCCAGGCCATGTGACTTTTCTTCTATGCTTGAGATTCCAGAGGTGAAAAGTCCAGGATTACCAATGGAAGCATACCTAAACATTTTAGAGAATTTATGAGATCTAATTTTTCCTTTTAGTTTAAGTAAAATTACAAATGAAAGAAGTCAGTCAGTATCCCAAATTTCAGAAACACACACACACACAAAATGATTTCAACTTTCCTTCCACAGCTCTGTCAATGTGCTGTGTTGTATTTCAAATCCCAGATCATTTTTGGCAACCTCTGGAATAGAGGATTGAAAACTTTCCCCGAATCCAACACTGAAGGAGAAGGTAGACTTAAGACTTTAATTATAATAAGAAACTCATCCAAAGTTGATTATGTGTAGAGTAGTATGCTATATAAAGGATGAAGATGACTATAAATACTTTGGGTGATAATGAAGACTGCTTACTTTCCAGTGTTCTCAAGCCTCTCTCACGTTTCCACCTGATAATTCTTCTCTGTCTCCTGCATGACATATCTTTTCACCTCACCTCACCTTCATTTAAATCTATCTCCCTTTCTGACAGATCTTAAATTTCCAACAAACACATTTTTCCAGGATCAAAGGCAAATACATTTCCATACCAGTCAAACTCTGCTTAGTGAACTTCATAGTGTATCCAAGTTGTTTAGTGGGAGTGGAGTTCTATAATGAGCATATTGCTGGAGATCTCGCTCTTGTGCAAAAGCTAGAGGAAACTGTGAGCTGACAGCTGTATAACTCTCATTGAAATGGCACGTTTTAAAGGGAGCTTTGAAGCTAATCGAAGGAACGAAGAAACAGTACACATGTGCTGCCCCTCTCTATTTCACCTCCAAATATTAGATAGTATTATTCAGTTGGGTTAGCAAGGAGATCGGAGGGGTGAGGGAGATAGCTATTGGAAGAGATTTAAATATTCTATGAGTCAAGAGATGAGAGGGATTAGAGGGTCCTGAGACTGTCTGCCATGAGAACTATAGCTCTAATTTAGCTTCCTAGCTTTTTCTCTACTCTCCTTTCCTTCTTCCCATGTGAAATATGGGAAGTACAGTACACACTTGGTTCTCTCTCTCTCTCTCCCTCTTTTTTTTCTAGTACGTTTGACTGCAAATGGCTGCATATGGACAGAGATTCAATTTTAATTTACCATTTCACTAACCAGGTTGGCATAGATTTTTTAAAATGTTATCCAGTGTGCATGAGGTATAGATGGCAGGCATTTTTCATACAGTGCTAGTGGAATTTCAAATTTTTATAACCCTTCTGAAGGGCAATTTTGCAGTTTATGTCAGAAGTTAAAAATACTCATACACTTTGTCTCAGCAATTGTACTTAAATAAAAGTGTAAATGTGCACAAAGATTTAAGTTTAAGAATGCTTATCTAATAAAGAGTATTGTTTATAAAATTTAAGCACTTGAAAACAAATGGAATATTCAGCAAAAGGAGAATGATTAAGTTAATATATCCCATTCATATGAGGAAATGGTTTGCAGCTATTAAAATGGTGTGAAGATGAGAAGGGTTCTGGTTGACATTGAAAATATTTGTGACATATATTTAAGTTTTAAATATATGATACCATTTTGTAAAAAAATTTAAAAAGTATTAAAAACATTGGAAGGATAATACATCAAAATAGTAACAATGGTTATAGCTGATGATAGGCTTATAAGTGGTATTTATTATTTTCTTTTTTTATGTCTTTATTTTCTAAATTTCTAAAAAATAAATTTATCAGTAAAACCAACTATTTTATAAAGGAAAGATTGAGTTGAGAAGAATATAGGATAAATCAGAGAGGATACAAGTGAGGGAATTCAGTTAAGACAACGTTACAATATTACAACATGCTAATGGCCTGAGCTAGTCTGAGAATAGAGAAGAGAGAATGATGTGAGAGACATTTTTTTAAAGATAGAATCAACAATACTTGATGACAACAGGAAAAGGTGATGAGGAATGGTGACTTATGATATGTGTGTGTTTATATGTGTATACTATTGGGAGAAACAATAGTTTTCTATATCGATTTGAGCTGATAGAGTACATCTAAGGAGATGTCCTACAGCTAGTGGAGATGATGGGACTAGTGTTAGGTGCACTGTCAAGGGAGGATTTATTTTATCTGCACAGTTGGAACAGTAAGAATTAATTAACAGAGGAAAAGACTAGTCATTAACAACCTGTGTATAGGGAGATTAGTGAGTATGGCGATGAAGAAGGACTAGTAAAGGAAATAGAGGACTGGCTAAAGAAATAGAAGGAAAACACACTAATGCAGCATAATGGAAAGTTAGGGGAAGGGATTGTAAGAAAAATGAGCTGGAAAACAAAATACATTCTTTGAGAAAGATTGAGGAAAATGATGACAGAGAAAAGCCCACTGCATTTGAGAAAGGACTCTTATTAGAGTTATTAGAGGAGAAATAATCTATTTCTAGTGGTTGGTGGGAACAGAAATCAAACTGTAGAGAATCATTCCTTCAAAAACTGTACCAGTGGAATAAAATTGAGAAGAGAAGAAGGGAGATCTTTAGAAGCGTGAGAAGAGCCAGATAAAGCAGAGTTCTCCAAGATGTAGGAGACCTGTGTATCGTTGAAGGAAAGGAATCTGCAAAGAGAGGCTGCAAATAATGAGTGAGGGTAATTTGGGAACAAGGTTCCTGAGGTGGAGGGAATATTTGTGCTGCAGAGAACAGATTGTACATTTCAAACAATAGTAAAAAGACCATTTGTTTCTTTTAGAGATCAAGGAAAGATAAGAGAATAAATGTAGACAACCATAAACGTTGAGAGATGAAAACAATGGATGACTTAGTGCAACTTGAGTAGCCTCGAAGTTGGATTTGGAAATCTTTATGCTCCTATAGTAGAGTCCTGAAATATGGGCCCAGTCTTAGAATGCTAATTCTAAGGAAGGGAGAATGAAGAGATGAATAAAGTTTATTTTTGCCAAGCATCACATATCACGTAGGAGAGAGTGGCTTCTGTTTGACTTCATCAATGTAATTCCAAGTGGACTTGGTCTGTCTGTATCCAGCAGTGTTGTGTAGAGCAGGAGGAGCGAAGAGGGCTTTGGTTTGTGAGGAAGGAAATCTGGGAATCTGGGATGGCTGAGGGCCATGTTAAAATAGCTGACCCAAGAGTGAAGACTAAGTGTTGCCAGAAGGGGGCTCATGAAGTTGGTGAAGTCAGATGAACTGATGGCGAGTCAAATGAGTGGAGATTAGGAGGGACGTAGGAGGTAGGAGGTGGACAGAGAGGTTTGGTGGGAATGAGGATGTAGGAAAGGTGAGAAGGCTGTGGTTACAGATAGCACTAATTTAATAACTAGAGGATGGAATAGTGGAAAGAGATGTGTTCATATTGTAGGCAGAGGTGCCGAAGGGCTGATTTGAGTAGAAGGTGGATAGAAACTGGGAAGAGAACTGAAAGGTCATGAAGATGAATGTGGAAATAGACATGAATATTGGTGTCAGGGGTCTGCCTCCAGGAATATTAGACCTGAGGACAAAACTCTTCGTCTGGAGAGCCATAGGACTAAGAGTAGTGTAGCTCAGTGATAATGAGCATGGGCTTTCCCACCTCCCTAGTGTCCCAGTTATGTGACCTGGTAGATGTTACAAAACTCTTATAAACCTCAGTTTTTCCATCTTCAAAATAATACAACTAGTCTCCTATCGATGTAGCGAGGATTGAATAAAATAATATCAGTAAAATATCTGGAATAAATGGTAACTATGATGATGGCAATGATGATGATGATAGTGGTGGTGAAAGTCCAAGTAATTTAGGAGTTTCTAGCTTATGGGGCTAATTATTTTATTCCTCAGCTACTTATGAAACAGGTAGCCTTTGCACAGATATTGGTGGTTATTAGTGTAAATGGGGATGGGGAAGGAGCTGTCCATTGTCCTGAGAAAAATCTTGATTTGAGCTCTAACCACTCTCCAATTATTCTTTGTCCCATTTCCCACCGCTGTCTTCAAAATAACTAAACTTAATTTGGCTGAAGACTTTTTTTTTTTCACTTGGAGGAACAACCCAGATAAGAAATACAAATTTTGTGTCATTCACACATAAATATAAGTTTAAGCTCCTTACTTCTAATAATTATTACTGCCTAGCAGTAATAGACAGGTGAAGACCACACCTCAGAATGCACGACTATTTTCAGGAATTAAAGTGTAGAGACAGTAAATCAAATTGCTTATAGTTTTTCTCATTCACAGACAATTCTGGTTCCTATAGACATGTAACATCATTAGCCATGGTGTATATGTATATGCATGTGTTGAGGGAGCTTAATCATAGGTGGGGCTTGGCATTAAGTTTGAGACAGTAAGAAAAAAAGAGAGAGTATTCAATGTTGGCATGGCTGGATAGGAAGTAAAGATAAGAATCAGTTGGAAAAACTGCTCGGCATTAAGATGAGGCTAATTTATTAGATGAGGGAAACAATAAAAACTGGACTATTTTTCCCCTTCTCTGTCTCACTCCCCCTACATATTAGATTAATTATTCACAAAATTAAATAGCTAGGATCAGCTAATGTCCACAGTATTGAATAAAAGTGTAAACATTAATGGCTAATGCCTTTATGTTCACTTTGATCCACAAAGCTCCTTTTCAGTTTCCTTAATTAATACCGTCTTTTGATTAGAGACATCATCACAGAAAAGTATATGAGTATGGCTTCCTGATGTGAAATGATACACTTTAAGATATGTAGAAACATAAATGTAATTTGTGAATTTATTACCTCAGTCTGATGGAGCTGGCTCTATACTCTCAAGAGCATTATTGATAAATGGGGCCTTAAATGGATCCGTGATGCTAAACGTCCATGATTCATGCACAAGGAAAAGTTAGAAAGCCATTACTAGAACAAAGTATTTGTGAAAAACAACAACTTATTTAATCTATAAATTTAAAATGCTTTGAATACAAATAAAAGGAAAATTTGAGTGTCATAATTCAAGCAAGAGGATCATTGATAAATGAAAATATAACCATTTAAAATCCTTTTGGGTCAAAAACAATGAAAGTTTGCTATCTCTTTCTGAATTTGTGTGAAATTGCTGGGACTGGAAGAGGAGTTCTTAAAGAAATGGAAACTTATCTAACTTATTCCTTGATGTTTCTATTCTGTCAGCCCATTTGGGATATGTGTTGATTCTCTACAGAACCTTTACAAATGGAAATATATATGTGCACCAATGTGCTTTCGGGTGATTTGAAGTCTTTCATTTTTTTGAATTCCCATTACTGCACCACCCAAACATTCGTACTTACCTTTATCATGTCTGCTGCCTGTATTTGGCTAACCCCTAACTGCTAACCATTTTCGACTGAAGTGCATCTGCTTGGTACTAAGCAGCTAGCTGAGAAGATTCTTTCCTTCCAATCAACACAACCATAGCATGAAATGAAGACACGGAATGAGGTAGAAAGAGAGAGGAAAAGAAGGGGAGGGGGCACTATTTCTATTTAAAAAATCCTCTGACTTCTTATGCGTTCTGGAAGGACTATTAATATTTCTTCCTAACTCCTCCTGCACTGCTAGGCTTCCCTTTCTCTGCCATCCTCACACCTCCCTATGCAGGCAAAGTCTTGAATCAGCAGATTCTCAGCTCGGAGCAGTAAAGAGCTATTGAGGGACAGACTCTGATAGCATTACGGCCAAACATGGAACCATTTTCTGTGGCGAATCGCTGAGTTCTACCTGGTTATCTCTTGCCTTGCACATCACTTCCAAATGACATGCTCTCAGTCTGGGCAAAAATGAGAGTTTTTTTAAGAACTGGGATTTCAATAATATGTGACGAAAGGATGAGATTACTTTCCGAGGTAGGGAAAGGCAGTGAGGAATGAGGGAGGGAGAGGAAGAGGGAGAAGAAAAGCGGTGGGGAGGGGACAGAAAGAGTAGAAGTGTTTGTCCCTTCGAGCACTTAACTATGTGTATTTCTCTAGTTCTTGCAACCAGTCTTTCTATACCTCTAAGAAGTAGAAAAGAATGTCATTGAAATTTCCTTTATTTGTCTTCTTTCTCCTGCTTCTCTCACTGGTAGTAACTGAATGTTATCGATACTCCAAATGCTCTTGAGTTATTTATAGAAATTTGACTGTAATTCGACTACTACACAATTAAGTAAAGTGGAGACATACCATTATGCATTCTCTAGACAGTGAAATAGGCAATGAAAGCCTTCAGGGAAATGTGTCCATCTGTATTGGGCAATTGGCAAATTTGAAAACCTCTACTGTCCTGAATGCCTGCCACCTCATTCCAAGGCCTCCCAGAAAATTAATGGAGGTACATTTGAATGCTTTATATCTGTAATTAGTTGGCATTATTATTATCATGTGAATTTCTCTTCATTTTAATAGGGAAACCTGAAGAGATAATAAATAAAAGAAACATTTTTCTGAGCACCCTTGAGAAAATTTTAAAAACTCAAACATGGAAAGCTCTTTATCAGTCTTTGACCATAAAATATAAATAGTTGTTTCTACTTATTTCCTGCAAGAGAAGTTACATTTTCACTTGAAATTTTTTATAGTGTTAACTATGAATTTAATGTGCTACTTTCTCTACTATGTATGTATTTATTTATTTTAGTTTCAAGCATATAGTACATTGGTTAGACATTTATATAGTTTATAAAATGATCTCTCTAATTGCTCCTTCTCTTGAACTTGACAGTGATGGTTAAGAGTGTAGTCTTATGGCCTGAGTTGGGTCCTGTGGGATCTAAACTGAGACTCTTCCTAACATCTTTCACAGCTGCAGTGAGGAAAATAGAGACAAGTAGTGAAAAAGATTACTAAGGCTTCTCCTAGAGCCTGTGATGGACTGAGATGGAGGAGAAGTTTCTAGTTCTAATTCTGTTGTTTAAATAGTAATTTATAATTGTTTTATTTTGGTGCTAAAATGAAAGTATAATTCAGTGGCTGTTTAGGTTCTGTTCTTCCATTAAGCTAATGATTGAACTTTAAAAAATTGAACTCATATGTAGAGAAATATTTTTCTGAAAGAGGAAGTATTGATCTATTTTTAGACATTATAAGTATTTCTGACACTATGTTTATATTTTTGGTTTTAGGGGAGGGAGAAGTTGGACCAAGAGAGAGCTCCCACTATTTTCCAAAGTGTGTACAACAATAATAAAAGGACCTAAAATAAGGATGAATTAGAAACAAGAGCAGAACTCTATCAAAAAGCACCACAGAGAACAAAGCTCAGAATGGACCTTACCCTTTAATTCCTAACAAATTTGGAGCAACATGCATCATTTAGGGTTGCTAATGCAATGTTCATATGTGACAAAGAAAATCCTTTTTTATGGCTGAGTAATATTCCATTACATATAGGTACCATCTCTTCTTTATCCATTTGTCTTTTGAGTGAATCATTGAATCCATTTTCACTTAAAGTTATTATTGACAGGTATGTAGTTATTGCCATTTTATTAATTGCATTTGATTATTTTTGTAGTTCTTCTCTGTTCCTTTTTATTGTCTTGTTCCCTTCTCTTATATGTTGATACCTTTCCATAGTGTTGTGTTTGGATTTCTTTCTCTTTGTTCTTGTGTATCTCTTGTAGATTTTTGTTTTGTGGTTACCATGTGCTTCATATATACTCAGATATGTTTATTTTAGCAGTCTGTTTTAAGTAGATGGTCGCCTATGTTTGAACACATTCTTTAATCTCTACCATTTTTACTTATCCCCTCCATGTTTATGTTTTTGCCATTAGTTTTTACTTCTTTCTTGTGTGTATGATTGTGTATATCTCTTAATTTACTGTTGTAATTACACGTGATCTTTCTACTTTTGCCTTTTAACCTTTGTACTAACTTTAGCGTTGGTTAATCCACTGCTTTTATTTTGTATTTGCCTTTGTCAGTGAGAATTTTTTTCTTTACAATATTTTCTTGTTCATATTTTTTATTTCTTTTTTTGTCTTCTTGGAGAAGTCCCTTGAACATTTTTTGTTACACTGGTTGATGGTGACAAACTCCTTTAGCTTTTTTTGTCTGGGAAGCTCTTTATCTGTCTTTTGATTCTAAATAATAACTTTGCTGGGTAGAGTAATCTTGGTTATAGGTCCTTGCTTTTCATCACTTTGAATATTTCCTGCCAATCCCTTCTGGCCTGCAAAATTTCTGTTGAGAAATCAGTTGACAGTCTTAGAGGAGCTCCCTTGTATGTAGGTGACTACTTTCCTCTTATTGCTTTTAAGATTTTCTCTTTGTCTTTAATCTTTAGCATTTCAATCATGATGTGTCTTGGTGTGGGCCTCTTTGGTTTCATCTTGTTTGGGACTCTCTGCACTTCCTGGGCTTGTATATCTATTTCCTTCACCAGGTTAGGAAAGTTTTCCATCATTATTTCTTCAAATAAGTTTTCAATTCATTGTTCCCTCTCTTTTCTTCTGGTACCCCAATGATGCAAATATTGGTACACTTGATGTTGCCCCAGAGGCCCTTAAAACTATCTTCATATTTCTGAGCTTTTTTTCTGTTGTTGCTGTTCTAATTGGGGTGTTTTCTGCTACCTTATCTTCCAAATCACCGGTTTGATTCTCTGCTTCATCTAATCTACTGCTTATTCCCTCTAAAGCATTCTTCGTTTCAGTTATTGTATTCTTCATTTCTGACTTGTTCTTTTTTATGTTTTCTATCTCTGTTTTATGTTTCCATCTCTTTGTTGAAGTTCTTACTGAAATTATTGAGCATCCTTATAGCCAGTGTTTTGAACTCTGCATCTTGTAGATTGCTTGTCTCCATTTTGTTGAGTACTTTTCTGGAGCTTTGCTCTGTTCTTTCATTTGGGAGATGTTTCTTTGTCTTCCCATTTTGGCTGCCTTCTTGTGTTTGTTTCTATGTATTAGGTAGAGCTGCCATATCTCCCTATCCTATTAGAGTGGCCCTATGAAGTAAATATCCTGTGGCACAGCCTCCCTGATCACCTGAGCTGGGTGCTCCAGGTGTGTGTCTGTTGTGTGAGTTGTGTTTGCCCTATTGTTGTAGTTGAGCCTTGGGAGGGATTGACCCTGAGCCTG
>NW_011889001.1:2413842-2419985 GCF_000151845.1 Pteropus vampyrus | reverse complement strand
GCATTTCAATCATGATGTGTCTTGGTGTGGGCCTCTTTGGTTTCATCTTGTTTGGGACTCTCTGCACTTCCTGGGCTTGTATATCTATTTCCTTCACCAGGTTAGGAAAGTTTTCCATCATTATTTCTTCAAATAAGTTTTCAATTCATTGTTCCCTCTCTTTTCTTCTGGTACCCCAATGATGCAAATATTGGTACACTTGATGTTGCCCCAGAGGCCCTTAAAACTATCTTCATATTTCTGAGCTTTTTTTCTGTTGTTGCTGTTCTAATTGGGGTGTTTTCTGCTACCTTATCTTCCAAATCACTGGTTTGATTCTCTGCTTCATCTAATCTACTGCTTATTCCCTCTAAAGCATTCTTCGTTTCAGTTATTGTATTCTTCATTTCTGACTTGTTCTTTTTTATGTTTTCTATCTCTGTTTTATGTTTCCATCTCTTTGTTGAAGTTCTTACTGAAATTATTGAGCATCCTTATAGCCAGTGTTTTGAACTCTGCATCTTGTAGATTGCTTGTCTCCATTTTGTTGAGTACTTTTCTGGAGCTTTGCTCTGTTCTTTCATTTGGGAGATGTTTCTTTGTCTTCCCATTTTGGCTGCCTTCTTGTGTTTGTTTCTATGTATTAGGTAGAGCTGCCATATCTCCCTATCCTATTAGAGTGGCCCTATGAAGTAAATATCCTGTGGCACAGCCTCCCTGATCACCTGAGCTGGGTGCTCCAGGTGTGTGTCTGTTGTGTGAGTTGTGTTTGCCCTATTGTTGTAGTTGAGCCTTGGGAGGGATTGACCCTGAGCCTGTTTGGTTATAAGAACTGGCCATGACTACAGTGGAGGAGCTGTTGTGCAGGGGTTGACTCTACAGAGCAAATTCACTTTAGCAGGGCTCTGGTGCCTGCCCAGCCTGCCCTTTGGGTGTGTTGTTTGTAGAGGTGGCTGGTGGTGTGCCAGCTAGGTCCAAACCTGCCACCAGGCATGCTGCCCCAGGTCTTTATGGGAGGATGGGTCCTACCACAGTCCACGTTCAGCCACTGCCTGTGCTCTGCATAGGGTCACCTGGTGCAAATTACGAAGTGATCCTCAGATGTCTTCCACCTGTGCTGGGCTTGAAGGGTGCCTTGAGAGACTAAACTATGAATCCAGGTCTGCTGCTAGTACTGCCTTCGGGCTGCTTAGCAAAAGGTACAGGGCATGCCAATGCCAGATGCTAATTGTTTAGGTTTTATGAACCTTTAAGAGAGTTTAGCAAAGTCAGCAGCATGAACCAAGACAGGCTGTTTGTATGCGAAAGTCACTGGAAGTGGCTTAGGTGAGACTGCAATTTGGGTGGGGTGGGGTGGGGTCTCAGGGTTGCACCAGAGTTTGGGTGGACGGTCTTAGTCAGGTTGATGGAGACTCAGATATGGTGCTCACAGGAGTCTGCATGCTGGGACAGGGAAGGGCTCAACAAAAGAACAATGCCCTCTGCCAGTATTTCTGTCTTGGAAAAACCTACCCCTCCAGTACTCACCCTGAAGCCAGACAATTCAGTTTCTCCCATGTTTCTGGAGCCTTTCGAGCTGCTGCCCCATTGCTGGAGCTCAGAGAGAGTGAGTAAGTCCATATAGGTGCCCTTTAAGAGGAATGTCTCACTCAGCCACAATCTCTGCTGGTTTTCTTGGCCAAAAGTTATGGAAACTTCTCTTTCTGACACTGGTGGTCTGGGCTGGGGAGCTTGGTATGCAGCTGAGATCCCTTGCTCCTCAGGGGGCACCTCTGTAGCTGAGACATTCCTCCCAGTTCTCAACCACCAGTCATGGGTGAGGGGCCAGCCATTTCTTGTCTCTGCCCCTTCTACCAGTCTTAATGTGGCTTCTTCTGTATATCCTTAGTAATAGGACTTCTGCTCAGCTAGACTTTATGTGATTCTCATTGATGATTGTTCTATAGTTTAATTGTAATTTTAATGTGATCGTGAGAGGAGGTGAGCACAGCGTTTACCTATTCCACCATCTTGACCAGAACTCCTTGGTTAACCATTTTTAATATACATATCTATTACTGACATATACCTCTGACACCAAAAATTATAGTATATTAATTTTTTGTACATTTATAAACTGTAGTCCCTTCCCTTCTTAAAAAAAAAAAGGATCCAATGAATCTCTATTTAATTATAGTCCCCCTACCTTGTCAGACAAAGAAATGGGTCTTAATATTTCTAAGACAGAAATCATTTAAGACAGAAACTGTTATAGACCATCTATAATGATGCTATGGGTACACACTATAATATTTGCTTTATTCCTTCATTCAGTATTTTATTCTCCAAATTCTCCAAATTATCTACATTTGTTTTGGTAGTTTAGCTTATTATTTATTCTGCTTTGTGATCACTATTTACAACAATCTTAATTTTTATCTGAGCTTTAAGGGATATTTTAGAAGAGGGGCTCCCTCTTAAAATTGAGACAAATACTACATTCAGTCTTTTGCTATTTCTTTCTCTTTTTGTTCAACTTTGGTGCCAGTATTTTCAAGAGATTCAATTGTTTCTCAAGCTACTTTTATTCCTTTGATAGATTTAAAAAATCTCTTCTCAACCCTCTGGAAACCTCTATAAGATGCATCACATTTTTTGTTCTTTTGGTTTATCGAATTTTGAGGTTATTTCTAATCTGTCACATTTTGTGGGTTTACATGTTTTCTTTCCTTGGTTCTTTTTCTTATTTTTGAAAACATCTCCCTTCCCCTGCTCCCAGAAGTTACGATTCTGACTAGCCACTGAGGATTATTATATCCTCCTGGATGTTTTCCTGGATTGCTGATACATTGCTTTGAAAATATTCTTTTGGTTTCTTTTGGTTTCTTATTAAGTTTTTAAATTCTTTCATTTTTGTCATAGTACCCTTTCTAATATTCGATAGACATGTAGTGGATTTTAATTTGCTCACAAGGCTATGGAATTAAATTGTATGATGGCCACTGTTAATGATTTTGCATTCACTGTCAGAGCTCAGTCTGGTATATTTCCCTGCCGCACAGGCTCTTTTTCTACCTTTGCTGGGAAGCAGTAATTTCTCTTATCTAAAAATCTCACTTCCAACCCTTGTCCCTGTGAGGCATTTTGCCAATCTATGATTGAGTAATTAAAGACTCCCATTATTACTACCTGGCCTAATTTCACAGCTTCCACAATCTCAATTAACATTTCTATCTCAGTTTCCTGGTCAGGTGGGCTGTAACATATCCCTATTATGACTTTTTAATTATATGAGAATGGAATTTCTACCCACAGAGATTCTACAGAGGTCCCTTTTTCTGATAAGATTTTTATCCTACTGCTTTGTAGAACTATCTTTCAAAAAGCACTATTACAGAAATGTATTTATTTATATCTGTACTCTTTGCAAGATGTATTTAAAGCAGCTTTCAAAAATACACACAAAGATAAAAAACAAAACACTAGTCAGTGAGGAAATAGAGGCAAGGAAACATTAGGGTAGAAAAATAAGATGTAGCCAGAATGAGCTCATGTATCATAGGTATTGGGTACTAGATATACAATAAACCTGACTCAGAGTTTCCTTGTGGCCAATATGTAGAAGGAAGTAGGACAATTGTATGGCTTAGAGTGTCTTTAAGGTAGAATTGAACCAGTTGATTAAGAAGAAGCACAAAAATTTCTCTATAGAAATTCAAATTTTTGCATTTTGGTCCTGATAACATCATCAATAATATTCTTATAGTAAATGTAATATATTTTACCATTTACCTTCTTTGTATGTTTTCCAATGTAGGGTTACTGCAAAAATGGCAATGAATAGTTTGATGAGAATAGTTATCTGCATGACTCAAGTGAGCTTCTAATAAGTACTGAGCAGTAATGGGTTCAAGAGTATTCTCCCTGACAAATAGCTAGCTTGTAGATATTCTATGTGGCCAGTTAAAGTCAGGGTCCCATGTTCTAATAATCAAATGAACAAGAGTTCATGTTCAGTTATGACTATGGAGGAGCTCTACTGGAACTTCAATGTAAAGAAAACCAATTTTCCTCCACATGAAATGCCCACTAGTGGAAACAAGGCTTTACACAGAAAATAATTTGAGATCAAAGTCAGTATTTGAGAGGGCAGGTCATCATGGCCACACCAATTTGGCTTGTGACTATCTCTAAGTACATGTCGATGAATACAGCCTCAGACAGTAAATCACTCTAACTTTAAACAATGTACTTCCAGGTCAACTATCTAAGATAAGCTGGCAGCAAAAATATTTGCTCTAACAGGTTACAAAATCCTTTACAAAGATGTTAAATTAAACCACAAGGCCTGGATCCAATCCCTGATATAGGGTTTTTGCTTATGCATTTTAGTTATAGACCAGTTAAAACATAAAAATATTTACCCAAATCAATGACTTTAATTTTGGAATAGTTGAACTTGTTATTCTTCCTGGTAGTAGTTCAAAAGCAAAGGCAACAATCTACAGAATATGCTTCTGTTCATGCACATAGGCTTTTGCCAATTTGTCTGCTCCCTATGGTAGAGTGCTAGGTAGAGTACAGATGGGAGGGTTTACATGTAGTCGAGACAACTGTGGTCTCCGTCATAAAGGTAAAAGTTAAAAATAAGGTAGTGATGGGGTGCAGAGTACAAACATGTTTTATTCCACTAGTAATGATCTGCTCTGTCAGGCAATTGTCTGGCTTTCTGAGAGTCTCATGGAAATATTATGTGCAGATTTAGTGTCTGTAACTAAGATTAATAGGGACATATTGGCCCATAACTAATTTTTCTCACAGAGCCTGAGGAAAGATCAACAAAACTGTGCATTTAACTGTTGACAATGTCACAAAGATGCTTTTAATTCTATAAATGGTTTGTGATGGAACAGGTACCCCGAAGGCCCATCTGGTATTTATGGAGAAAACTAGCTGGCAATGAGCCTGGAAAGAATCTATGCACTAAAGAGGTCTAGAGCTTGAGGATTTAAAGGATTACGCTTTTTGAGGTGTGAGATATTCTAAACTTTGGTCACACCACAAGGAAGTATAGCTGAAGGGATGGTAACAAAGAAATGCACTATCTGGAACTAGAGTCCCTTCTGGACATGGCCCTTGACCAGTCAGTGAAGGCAACCTTATTCTTAGCAGATGCAAAATTAGCCACGTATTTCTAATCTACTATGTAAAGCAAAGTTTCATGTCTAGCATCCAGGCTCTACTAAGTGTGTTGTTAGAAGAACAAAGGCCAGATTTACCCAAATGTTGATTAAATAGTCCAGGTAAACTTAGCAGGAGATAAGATTGGAAAACTTTTCTTGAAGTACAACTTCAAAAGAGAACAACTTCAAAAAATGTCTGATCACAAACAGCAGATGGTAGAGTTGGAGAAATCATTTTGAATTCATCAGTGTTGATACTTCTTAATACATCACAAAGCCTGTGCCCCACTCTGCATCATTTCCTTTTTTTAAAAAAAATATTGTATTGAGATATAATTCACATACCATAAAGTTCCCTTTTTAAAGGATGCAATGCAGTGGTTTTTAGAATAGTCACAAAAGTGTGCACTGATTACCACTATCTAATTCCAGTACATTTTTATCACCCCAAAATGAAATCCCATACCCATTAGTAATCACTCTCCATTTTCCCTACCTCCAGCCTCTGGCAACAACCAACCTACTGTCTCTATAGATTTGCCTATTTTGGACATTTCATATATGTGAAAGCATAAAACATATGATCTTTTGTGTCTGGCTTCTTTCATTTTTCATTGTTTTCAAAGTTCATCCACAGTGTATTATGTATCGAAATTATGTATGATTAATATTCTATTGTATAGATATACCATATTTTGTTTATCAATTCATAAATTGATGAGCATTTTAACATTTTGATATTATGAATAATGCTGCTATGAACATTTATGTACAAGTTTTTGTGTAGACATGTTTTTTTCTCCCTCTTGGATATATACTGAGGAGTTGAATTGCTGCATCATATGGTAACGCTATGTTTAACTTTTTGAGGAACTGCCACACTATTTTTCAAAGCAGCTGTACCATTTTACATTCCCACCAACAACGTACAAGGGTTCAAATTTCTACACATCCTTGCCAACAATCATTAGTATCTATATTTTTTGTTATAGCCATTCAAGT
>NW_011889001.1:2410990-2413792 GCF_000151845.1 Pteropus vampyrus | reverse complement strand
AATCACTCTCCATTTTCCCTACCTCCAGCCTCTGGCAACAACCAACCTACTGTCTCTATAGATTTGCCTATTTTGGACATTTCATATATGTGAAAGCATAAAACATATGATCTTTTGTGTCTGGCTTCTTTCATTTTTCATTGTTTTCAAAGTTCATCCACAGTGTATTATGTATCGAAATTACGTATGATTAATATTCTATTGTATAGATATACCATATTTTGTTTATCAATTCATAAATTGATGAGCATTTTAACATTTTGATATTATGAATAATGCTGCTATGAACATTTATGTACAAGTTTTTGTGTAGACATGTTTTTTTCTCCCTCTTGGATATATACTGAGGAGTTGAATTGCTGCATCATATGGTAACGCTATGTTTAACTTTTTGAGGAACTGCCACACTATTTTTCAAAGCAGCTGTACCATTTTACATTCCCACCAACAACGTACAAGGGTTCAAATTTCTACACATCCTTGCCAACAATCATTAGTATCTATATTTTTTGTTATAGCCATTCAAGTGATTGTGAAGTGGTATCTTACTGTGATTTTGATTTTCATTTCCTCAATGATTAATGAAGCTGAACACTTCTTTTTTCATGTGATTTTTAACAATTAATATGTCTACTTTGGAGCAATTCTATTCAAATCCTTTGTCTATTTAAAAAATGGAATTATTTGTCTTCTTATTGTTGAGTTGTCAGATTTCTTTGTATATTCTGGATACAAGTCTTTTATCTGACATATATGGCTTCCAAAAATTTTCTTCTATTCTGTTAAGTATTTTTTCACTTTCTTAATGATGTCCTTTGAAGCACAAATATTTTTTATTTTGATGAAATCTGATTTATCTATATTTTTCTTTGGCTGCTTCTGCTTTTGGTGTCCTATCTAAGAAAACATTGCCTAATCCAAAGTCATGATGGCTTAGCTCTGTTTTCTTCTAAGAGTTTTATAGTTTTAGCTCTTATGTTTAGGCCTCTGGTCTACTTTTAATTAATTTTTGTGTATTAAAGTTAGGAGATCAATTTTATTCTTTTGTATTACATATCCAGTTGTTCTAGTAACATTTATAGAAAGACTATTTTTTCCCTCACTGACTCATCATAGCAGACTTGTTCAAAATCAATTGACTGTAAATGTATTTATTTCCGAACTCTCAATTGAATTCCATTAGTCTATATTTCAATACTTATGTTGGTAATGCCACGTTGTTCTACTGTAGCTTTGCAGTAATTTTTTTTTGCACCTCAAAGTTTAATGTTATTTTATTTGTTTTGTTTTATATTTGTTCTTTTTAATATATTAAGGCTATTTTTTAGAGCAGTTTTAGGTCTATGACAAAATTGAAGTGAAGGTAGGTACAGATATTTACCATTATACCCAGCCCCCACATGTGCATAGCCTCCTCCATGATCAACATCCCCAACCAGAATGATGTAGTTGTTACAACTGATGAACTTATATTGACACATCCTTATTACTCAAAGTCCGTAGTTTACCTTATGGCTTACTGTTGGTGTTGTCCATTCTATAGGTTTGGACAAATGTATAATGGCATGTATCCACCATTATGGTATTATACTGAGTATGTTCACTTTCCTAAATATCCCCTGTGCACTGCCTGTTCATTCCTTTTTCACTCTTCAACCCCTGGCAACCACTACTCTTTTTATTGTCTCCATAGTCCTGCTTTTTCCAGAATGTCATATAGTTGGAATTAAACAGTAATGTAGTCTTTTCAGATCAATCAGATGTGAGAGTTTAGGGCCTCAGATTTTTCCTTTGCTTGCACACAGCCCTATGCATGCAGACAGCCCTGTGCATGCATGTCACAGCCTCAAGTGACTGTGATATTAAACAATTGCAACTGTTTGTTTTTGTCAAATGCTCTGTGGGTAGGGCTGTTCACACAGAAGAAGTTTTTTAAAAGTATTTTGATTTAATTTAATTTTCTTTGTTTTTCAATTACTGTTGACATACAATATTATATTGATTTCAGGAGTACAACATAGTGGTTAGACAGTTATATAACTTATGAAGTGATCATCTTGATAAGTCTAGTACCCATCTGACACCATACCAGAATGATCTTTGACTGAAGAATAATAAAGACAAGCCCTGAGAATAGAAGTTTTCAACAAGCTGCTAGACAGATAAAATAGTGACTATTCTCTGGGAATGGGACTTTTGGAGATCTCCAAAGAAATTTGTGCCCGCTTTCTCCAGGGGCTGCTAGACTGCTGGTTCTCACAGTTGTTACTATATTCGTGATAATCAGGCTGTTGGCTTTTGTAGCTATCATAGATTTGGAGAGAGAAACATGCAAGTAGTTAAAATACCGCAAGGATTTCTGTTCTTGTAGAGACTTGGTTATTTTTCTTGAATTAACACTCCTCAAATTGTTGCAAGCCTTTAGTTCATTTTCAGAGTCCTGAAAAAGTTGATTTTGATAATTTTTGTCAGTGTTCTCATTGCCTTTATGGAGGAGTGGAGTTTTGGAGGTCTTTATTCCACCATTTCTGAAGTTGAGCCCTATATTATTTCCTTGTGATGTAGCCCATCAACACAATAATTAGTCAAGTACATTGTTAATGAATAATTTCATGAGTAATCTATTTTGTGTGTGTGTTTTGTTTTGTTTTTCTTGGAGCAAATACAGTTTTTAAGCTACCTTTCCTCTCAGCCTTAGCAAGAAGTCAGATTATTGAGGGAGATTTTGATACCTCCAAAGCCATAGATATATTTGGAGAAATACATGATTACATGGAGAGAGTAAGTAGTAAGATTTGAACA
>NW_011889001.1:2398408-2410940 GCF_000151845.1 Pteropus vampyrus | reverse complement strand
TAGTTTACCTTATGGCTTACTGTTGGTGTTGTCCATTCTATAGGTTTGGACAAATGTATAATGGCATGTATCCACCATTATGGTATTATACTGAGTATGTTCACTTTCCTAAATATCCCCTGTGCACTGCCTGTTCATTCCTTTTTCACTCTTCAACCCCTGGCAACCACTACTCTTTTTATTGTCTCCATAGTCCTGCTTTTTCCAGAATGTCATATAGTTGGAATTAAACAGTAATGTAGTCTTTTCAGATCAATCAGATGTGAGAGTTTAGGGCCTCAGATTTTTCCTTTGCTTGCACACAGCCCTATGCATGCAGACAGCCCTGTGCATGCATGTCACAGCCTCAAGTGACTGTGATATTAAACAATTGCAACTGTTTGTTTTTGTCAAATGCTCTGTGGGTAGGGCTGTTCACACAGAAGAAGTTTTTTAAAAGTATTTTGATTTAATTTAATTTTCTTTGTTTTTCAATTACTGTTGACATACAATATTATATTGATTTCAGGAGTACAACATAGTGGTTAGACAGTTATATAACTTATGAAGTGATCATCTTGATAAGTCTAGTACCCATCTGACACCATACCAGAATGATCTTTGACTGAAGAATAATAAAGACAAGCCCTGAGAATAGAAGTTTTCAACAAGCTGCTAGACAGATAAAATAGTGACTATTCTCTGGGAATGGGACTTTTGGAGATCTCCAAAGAAATTTGTGCCCGCTTTCTCCAGGGGCTGCTAGACTGCTGGTTCTCACAGTTGTTACTATATTCGTGATAATCAGGCTGTTGGCTTTTGTAGCTATCATAGATTTGGAGAGAGAAACATGCAAGTAGTTAAAATACCGCAAGGATTTCTGTTCTTGTAGAGACTTGGTTATTTTTCTTGAATTAACACTCCTCAAATTGTTGCAAGCCTTTAGTTCATTTTCAGAGTCCTGAAAAAGTTGATTTTGATAATTTTTGTCAGTGTTCTCATTGCCTTTATGGAGGAGTGGAGTTTTGGAGGTCTTTATTCCACCATTTCTGAAGTTGAGCCCTATATTATTTCCTTGTGATGTAGCCCATCAACACAATAATTAGTCAAGTACATTGTTAATGAATAATTTCATGAGTAATCTATTTTGTGTGTGTGTTTTGTTTTGTTTTTCTTGGAGCAAATACAGTTTTTAAGCTACCTTTCCTCTCAGCCTTAGCAAGAAGTCAGATTATTGAGGGAGATTTTGATACCTCCAAAGCCATAGATATATTTGGAGAAATACATGATTACATGGAGAGAGTAAGTAGTAAGATTTGAACAGATCAGGAAGGTAGTAACTCTAGATAAAAAGGGAAAATAGGTTTATAAACCCTTCATAGTTTTGGATACTTTTTTCAAGTAGTGGCAACATTATCAAATGACATGAATTTTAGGACAAATTATTGAATTTCTAAACAACATTAAATATTAGCTAAAGAGTGGCTTCTGGATTCTACTCTCAAAAATTCTTGCAAACTAAAAGAATTTTTAAAATATATAAGCACACAATCAACCATAAAAAGGCAACACATGAAATAGGAGAAAATAATTGGAAATCATATATCATAAGGAATTAATGTCCAGAATATATAAAGAACTCCTATAACTCAACAACAATACAACCTGATTAAAATATGGGCAAAGGATTTGAATAGACATTTTTCCTAAGGAGATGTTCAGATGTCCAATAAACACATAAAACGATGCTCAACATTACTAATTATTAGGAAAATGCGAGTCAAAATCACAATTAATATGGCTACTATTGTGGACTGAATTGTGTATATCCCTCACTCCCAGATTTATATGTGAAGTCCTAACCCACAGAATGTGGGTCACAGAATGTGATTGTATTTGAAGATAGGATCATTAATTAGATAATTAAGGTTAAATGAGTTCATAAGGGTGAGGCCCTAATCCATTAGAACTGGCGTCCTTATAAGAAGAGGAAGAGATACCAGAGATATGATAGAGAAAAAAAGCCACAAGACAAGGTGAGAAGGCAACCATCTGCAAGCTGAGCAGAGAGGCCTTAGGGGAAACCAAATCTGCTTGATATTTTGATCTTGGACATCCAGCCTCCAGAATTGTGAGAAAATAAATATCTGTTGCTTAAGCCACCCAGTCTGTGGTATTTTGTTATAGTGGCTCTAGGAAACTAATGCAGCTACTATAAAAAATTTAAAAGAAAAAAACAAAATAACAAGTGTTGGTGAGGATGTAGAGAAATTGGAACTCTTTTGCACTGTTGATGGAAACATAAAGTGGTATAGCCACTGTGGAAAACAGTATGGTGCTTCCTCAAAAAATTAAAAATAGAATTTCCATATGATCCAGCAATTCTGCTGTGAACATTTACCCAAATGAATTGAAAGCAAGGTCTTGAAGAAATATTTGTACATTCATGTTTATTGCAGTATTATTTACAATAGCCAAAAAGGTGGAAACAACCAAGTGTCCACCAACAGATGAATGGATAAACAAAATGTGATATATATATATACAAATATATATATATATATTCTCATTTTCCTCTTTTCCTCACATGAGCTCACATAGTTTTCACCACATTCACTCCACAGACACTTTCTCATCATATATATATATATATATACATAATGTACATATTATATATTATATGTATATATATAATGGTATGTTATTTATACTTAAAAGAAAGGAAATTTTGACACATACAACAACATGGATGAAACTCGAGGACATTATACTAAATGAAATAAGCCAGTCACAAAAGACAAATGATTCCACTTACGTGAAGTACCTAAAGTAGTCATATTGGTAGAGACAAAGTAGAATAGTGGTTGCCAGAGGTTGGGGGTTGTTTAAAGGGTGTAGAGTTTCAGTTTTGCAAAATGGAAAGAGTTATGAAGATTGATTGTACAAGAATGTGAATGTATTTAACACCACTAAACAGTGCACTTAAGAATGGTTAATATGGTAAATTTTATATTACATGTATTTTACCACTGTATACGTGTGTGTGTGTGTCTGTCTGTGTCTGCATGTGTGTAATTATGGAAGTATGTAAATGCAAAAGTGCAGGGACCAATGGTTAAGTTGAGTGGAAAGGCTTACACGTGGATGACTTTGAAGGGCATGTGCAACCTTGATTTAAAGAGGGAGGCTGTGCTCATGGCTATGAGAATGGTACAGTATAGCAGTTAAAGGGAGGAACTTCTGCATTGTGGATGCACGGGTTCATTTGCACTGAATAGCAGGACCTTTTAGCAGCAGAGAGATGAGATAAGATAAAAGCAGGCAGTGTACTGAGGAGGTTGTTGAGTTTGGATTTCCCCAGTGAGCTCCCATTTGGTTCCATGAGTCAGAGAACTAAAGGCCTGGTTCTGAACAAGATGGGCAGCACTTTTAAAATTGGCCATTTGTATTGTCAGTTTACTGTGTCACTTGAGAAAAATACACAAGAAGGTGAAAAAATGTGAGCCCTTGTCTAGGCAGGGAGACCAAGCATTAATGGAAGTTCTTTTATAGGGTGACTACTCTTTTCAGCAAGATTCTAATTACATGAATTTATTGATCATACACATTCTGCTATCCACATCTACTCATTTGCACGCTTCAAATGAAGAGAGCAGCCAGGGAACTCTGTCCAGGGCAATGAGAAAACCACTGCCATGACACTCAGATAGCATCTCACACTTGTCATCAGGAGTCTTCTGCCATCTGTCCAAGGGAACAATCTGACAGAGCACACAGGATGAAATTTTGCTAGCTTCTGTCTTTAGATAAGAACACTATCACTAGCTGAACATATTTTATGTATAACCTACCAGCTGCAAAGACCACTCAAGCATCATGTTTAAATATATTTGATAGTATCTAGAATTCCTATTAACTCTTGGTAGGGTGTGTGGGCTTTAAAAAGCATATAATAATATTCACTAGCTGCTCAGATTAAAAACAAAAACATATACAATAAATGACGGTGGTCCATCCCCAAATGACAGGGGTGAGGGGAACCTGAATATTAAACAGAAAAATGGGGGTAGAGGTGAGTGGTGGTTGTGGAGAGTGCACAGAAGCTGGTAAGGAAACTAATTGTAATTCATCTCTTTTCTCTGTCTCTTGCTTTCATATGGGACTTAATATGGGGATGCCTCAGTATTACTAAGCTTTTCCTTGCCCTGTAGCTCAACTAGCCTCTCACTGTTGGCTGATTTCAAGTCCAATTCTCATAATTTAGACTATTTTCAGTGAGTCCAGGATCAATGTTTAGAGAAATTAGAATTCAAAATCAAGCTTATCTGTAACATTATTGTTAATCTCAGGAATTTGTACCAAAAAAATGGCTAATTTTATGCCCCACATATCTCAACTGAACACCTTTGAAATGTCAGGGTCCTCTAATGACAATAGCATGGTGTAACATTGTCCTGAAATCATATTGGGTTTTATCAATAACAATAACAAAAACAAAATAATAATTCATTACCTTTAATATGGTGTTTTTTTTCTCTTTTTGTATCTAAATACTTGAGTGTGTATTTACTTGGAACAAGAAAATTTTTTTTTATAACTACAGTACAGTTATTAAAGTCAGGAAATCTAACATTGATACAACACTATTATATAATCTACAGTTCATATTCAAATTTAATCTGTTATCTTAAAATGTCCTTTTATCCAAAAATGTCCATGTATTTATGATATCTTTTAAGATTCCTTTTATATTGAACAGTTCCTCAGATTTCCTTTGTTTTCTTGACCTTGATTTTATTTTTTGAAGAGTACAGTTATTTCTTAGCGTATCCCTCAGTTTGGGTATGTCTTATGTTTCTTTTGGAAACACATGATTTCAGTTGCAATATTGATGATGGTAGACTTAATTACTCTGTTCAGGTTGTGTCTCCTAGGTTTCTCTACTTAAAATTATCGTTCTTCTTTGTAAATAATATGTAATTTTTAGGTGGCGATTTGGGAATTATGTGTTTCATTCTCATCAAATTTTCACCCATTACTTTTACTACCCACTGATGATTCCTAATTCATCATTTATTATATAATCATTAGTTGAAATTCTCTTTTCCCCTTTATTTTTTTGTTTGAATTTATTTATATCACTATGATTCATAGATTCTTATTCTATTTGATAAATTATAATCTAATATTTATCTTGATATTTCCCAGATTTGGCCAGTGGAGACTCCTTCAAAATGGTCCCTATATCTTTTTGTCATGTCCCAATTATTTTGGGGGTATTACCCTTTAATTCAATAAAATGTTCCAAGCTCATCTTGTATTTTATATGCCCTTGTGTTGGAATTAACTTCTTCTCCAAGAATATGAGGTTCATTATACTGGAGAATGGTATCTAGAGACCAAGATCTTTGCACTAGGTTTGTTCATCAGAGCTTCTAGAGCCTGTCAGAGAGAAGGGCTAGGAAACACATGTACATATGTATATCTGTGATCTTTCTGGAATCTAAATGCCTTGGGTATTTAACAAAGTCTCTTCACTTTGGTCAAAACTTGAACATCTCACAGCCCTAAGTGAGCTCTGGGAATTGTTCAGTTTACAGCTCTTTGGTAGTTTTTAGCTCAACCTTGTAGAGTTTCATACTATGTATGACAATTCAGAATTAAGCAAGATTCAAGAGGACCCACTATGGTGATTTTTGGAGTTTTTTCTTTGTATATTTCCCTTCTTTCCAATATTCTGCTGCACACATTCCAACTGTCTCAGTCTTTCCCAACTCCAATCTTTGTCTTCTCAACTCAGAGTGATCACTGTGCTCTGTTGTGTTCCTCTTCCTTGCACCAGTCTAGAAAGTGCCTCCAGGGTGATCATAGGAATCACATTATGTCATTTCTTTCTTTCAGGGAGCTGAGTTCTATACTACCTATTGTGCAAAGTCTGAAACAATTTTTATATGTTTTGTCTGATGTTTCACTGCAAGAGGGCATGTCCTGTACCAATGAATCTATCATATTCAGAAGCAGAAGGATATAAAAGTTTTTTATGATGAAATTAATTTCATTAATAGAAATGGTTCTATTCAGATTTTCTGTTTATTTTTAAGTCAGTTTTGACTATGGTATCTCTCTAAGTGGCATTTTTACTTCTGATTTTTCCCTAATTCAGTTTATCCTTTATGTCAGTTCTAGATTATTCTTCTGAAATCTTGGTTTTCATTTGTCGTTGCCAAAATCTTCAATGTCTTTCTTTTGCTCTCCGTATAATCATCTATTTCCACAGATGCTATTCAATACCTTCTATAATCTGGTCCCAAATATTGGCTTAATTACTACCCTTTTTAGATGGTTTTTAAATTTTTAAAAATAAAAATGGATCTGTCAGAATTATATCAATAAATTACTTCTCTGTATTTCAGTAGCTTTTTAAACATGCATATAATATTCTATATATAATGCATCTTATCTAGTGTATATTGTCTAGCAAGATCAATCTTTCTTATTCTTTATGGAAGCCTCGTGCCTTGCACAATACCTGGACATGGTAGGTTTTCATGAATGTTTTCTTTTTCTCTGAGAGAAAGGATTCTGGACCCTTGAAAACATTCAAATGTTTATAAGGATGAAAGGGTATTAGAAAGGTTACAATGGAGGAATTAACTGCATGCAAGGGCTGAAGATACACTATTGTCTCTTCACAATTTTTCCAAAGATCAATATTTGTGTTCTGGGCTGTGTATCTTTAGTAGTTCATTGTTTAATGACATCATACTGTGCAGTAGTTCAGCCAATATGAAGAAGGCAAAGAAACCAATCATTTTGTGATCACTTACAGTCTGATTGGGAGTCTAAACACACACATATAAACACGAATGTGTGATTTATTTTGTTCAAGCCCTTTTCCTCTATTTCTTCCTTTTCTTATAGGCTGCTTTTATTTTTTGGTAGAGTACTGAATTAAATATCATCTGCTTGACAACCGAAGACAGTTCATCTTAGACATTGAAAGAATGATGAGAAAGTTATTTAACCTTTCATAAGAAGGTTTTGCATAAAAAAGAGTCATCTTACTTAATATGGAAACTTTTCACTCAATTTAATAAATTGCTTTATAGTCTCAATAATTTAGGAAATTTCAGTGACATCATTATAAAAAAAGAGGCATTTTAGGGTTTTTGTTGACTAAGTGCCATGAGCTGTATGATTTAAAACTCATACATCAAGTTCAATAACATGCGAGTGAAGTGTTAATCAATTTTGTGTAAATTTACCCAGAAGGCGAGCACTATCATGTCTTGATACTGTGATGAGAAGTGGCCCTAGTCACAGGATGAGAGAAAACCAAAGTTCTGCTCTTGGGACTTTGTAAAGTCAATCTTTATGAAGAGCTATTTACATTAAACCATCTCTTCTATTACCTCTATTGTCCTAAAGCAGATTAGGAGAGAAGCAGAGGAATGCTATTTGCACTTAACCCTTTTCAAGTCAGAGATTTTATTCAGCCTACAGCCAAGAGACCAAGTCAACCTGGAGCCAGAAGTTGAGACTGAGATGAAAGAGAGATAATGCATTTTGTTTGTTATTTAATTTCATATGCTAACCTACTTATTCATACAGCTTCTCTCCCCACTAGATTATCAGTTCTACGATCTCAGGAAACAAACTTGGACTATGCACAGAGAGATGTCTAGTAAATGCTTGTTAGACAACTTAGCTATCAAAAGCAGTACTTTTTATTCAATGAGTGTAACTGAAGCACCATTCTCCCTATCTATTCATAGTTCTTATATTTTATACTTACTGAATTTTTACACAAATACACATACATAAGCACTCTCACATACTGCTTTGAAAATAATGATGAATTTAGTCAAGTAATTTTTTGATGATTGGCTCTTTGGAAGTTGATTTAATTAGATCATCATATTTTAAAAATGATGAGTGCTTGAGCTAAGAGGTTGAGTTTCTTTTAAATTTATTTGGTAAAGCAGGGTGCACTATATGTATGCACAGTGCTAGAACAACCATCTTTGCAAATATTTCATGGCAAAACAAGCAAGCAAGGAGTCAAAGTGATTTTTTTTTTTTTGGATGCTTAGAGTCAAAGGGGACTTTTAATTTTCAGTCCTTAAACATTAATCTTGATATCACTCCTTGTTAATAAAATTGGTTTAATTGTTACCACAAATATGTGTGTTTAAATTTGAAAATACCATGTCTCATAGAGGAATTCAGCAAGAGAAAAGGAAAGAATGTGTATTAATCACTGAGCAGGTCATCTAGCCTATACTCATTCATCCAACAAAAAGTGTATTGAGGACCTACTGTGTTCCAGGCACTGTTGTAGTTAGTTGCAATGAACAAAACAAGTTTCTGCCATAGAGACTTTAGGGTTAGAATGAGAGGGGAAGAGAAAATAGGAAGGAAGAAAGGAAGGAAGGAAGGAAGGAAGGAAGGAAGGAAGGAAAGAAGGAAGGAAGGAAGGCAGGAAGGGAGGGAAGGAGGGAGGGAGGGAGGGAGGAAGAAACAGAGAAAGAAACAGAGAAAGAAACAGAAAGAAACAGAGAAAGAAAGAGAAAAAGAAAGAGAGAAAGAAAGAACTATATAGCATGTTATGTGGTGATAAATGCCAAGGAGAAATCAAAATAGGGCAAGAGGGGTGAGAAATGCCAGGTGGTTTTAGGCAGAGGTTCACTATATGGAATGGTCCAGGTGGGCTCGATTGATGGTGTGACATCTGAGCTGAGACCTGAAGAAAGTGAAGCAGAGAGCCATGCGGACAGCAAGTATAACCCTAAGCTGGCAACCTTCCTGCTTGAGGGAATAGCAAGGAGGCTGTAGCAGGGTGAAATAGAGGAAAGGGAGATGAGAATGATGAGTCTAATAGACAGTGGGAGTCAGACTGTAGGCATTTTGACTTTAACTTTGAATGAAATAGAGAGCCATTGAGAAGTTAGGGGCAAGGAATACAGGACAGGATTTACATATTAAAAAGGTGGAGAATCGACAATAAATGTAGGTTTTTGTGGTGAAAGTATGGTGTTATCTGTGATATAATGGCTGGAGTCCTAGACTCATAGCTAGAACACCAAGACTGCAATTACAGCCCCCACTCAATCCAGTCTCTGTGAGAATTACCTGAGAATGTATGATATGTAAGATATTCTAAGTAAAAAGCAGCCTATATAAAATATAATCTTGATTTTATAAGATAAACTTCCTAGTATATTGTAGGAAAGTAATCCATCTAACATGCTAAGAAAAAGAATGAAAAATGGCTCATCTCTGATTTGTGGTATTTACAAATTATTTCCAATTTTTTAATACTTTTTTTGTGTTTTCCAGATTTATTCATTCGACATGTTTAGTTTTTTAAAACAGCTAGATAAAACTTTTAAAATAAACTTTAACATCGTTGGTAAACATCAGAGTCCTTATTGCAATTGCGAATAAAATAGTAAATGCAAAACTTGTGAATTCTCAAGAAGTGTGCAAAGGTGAGTGGTTATAATGAGAAGAATGGCACCAATAATCCTTTCCTTCTCCAGTTCCTCTTGAGAGTCAGGTTCAGGGAGGAGACACTGCAGGCAGATGACCAAAGGGAGAGTTTGAGCAAAAGATCCAAGACTCCTGAAACAGAAGGAGCATAGTTACAGCTTTAAAAAAATTTTTTATAAGACAAAACAGGCTAAGTTTGGATCAGCCTGAGATTTGCCACAACCTGTGCTTAGAAAGAAAGAAAGAGAGGCTACTGGGAAAGTCAAGCATCCATCCATTCTTCACCCTCTTGTTTACTCTTTAACTCCAAAATGACTCTTGAAATAAAATTAATGCCTTTACCCCAGCCCATAAGGCTCTACCTGACCTGTCCTCTACCACATCCTCTGTCTCATTATTCACCCTCTCTTTACGTCTCTCATCATATTTTAGATACTCAAGTCTTCTGTTCTCTGGAAGAAAGCTTGTTCCTGACTCCGAGTTTCTGCTTCAAGTCTTCCCTTGGGCTGGACCGTTGTTATCCTCATTTCTGCAAGGCCCACTCTTTGTCATTTTTCATCACTTTCTCATAGAGGAATTCCATGACCATGTCTCAGCACACTCTATCTTATCACCCTGATTATCTCTTTATACTGTCATCACCTAATATTTTTTCGATACAGAATTTATTTTTTAGAACAGTTTTAGGTTCACAGCGAAATTTAGGTTTCCATATGCCCTTCCACACACGCATACAGCCTCCCCATCATCAACATACTGCACCAGAGTGGGACATGTTATAGTCAATGAACTAATATTGACATATCTTTATCAAGCAAAGTCCATAGTTTACATTACAATTCACTCTTGGTGTTGTACATTCTATGGGTTTTGATAAATCTACAATATCATGTATCCACCATTAGTATCATACAGAATCGTTTCATTGCCATAAAGTCCTCTGAGCTCTACCTATTAATCCCTCTCTTCCCCTAAACTCCTGGCAACTACTGATCTTTTTATTGTCTCCACAGTTCTGCCTTTTCCAGATGCCATATAATTGGAGTCATACAGGATGTTGCCTTTCCAGATTGGCTTCTTTCACTTAGAAATATACATTTAAGGTTTCCTCATGTCTTTTTGTGACTTGATCATTTCTTTTTACCACTGGATAATATTTTATTGTATGTATCTACAACCATTTATTCATTCACTTACTAAAGGACATTTTGATTGCTTCCCAATTTTAGAAATTAAGAGAAACCACCAAATTGGCTTTCAAAGTGGTTCAACCATTTTGCACTTCCACCAGCAATGCGTGAGAGTTTCTAATATTCACCAGCATTTGGTATTGGCAGTGTTTTAGATTTTTGCTCTTCTAAAAGGTGTGTAATGGCATCTCATTATTTTAATTTACAATGATATATAATGTTGAACATCTTTTCACACGCTTATTTGCCCTCTGTATTTGCCAAAGCACATCTTTGGTGAGGTGTCCACACTTTTCACCTATCTTTTCATCAGGTTGTTCATTTTATTATTGTTAAGTTGTAAGTGTTCTTTGTGTATACTGGATAATAGTCCTTTATCAGATATGTGTTTTGCAAATATTTTCTACCAGTATGTGGCTTATCTTCTCATTCTCTTGACAATTCTTTCATTATCTTACATTTTTTTGTGTCTAATTATTTATGCACATATTTTATATTTCCTCCAACTAGAATCTCCACAACAACAGAGACTTTGTTTCTGCCTGGCAAATAATAGGTATTCAATAAATATGATGGAGGGGAAATGGAAGGTATTAGTCCAAGAGTACAAAGTTTCAGTTATACGGGCTGAATAAGACGTAGAGATATATTTTATAGCATAGAGCCTATAGTTAATAGTGCTGTATTGTATACTTAAAAATGTGCTAAGAGGGTGATCTTATGTTAAGTGTTCTTATCACACAATATAAAATAATAACAAATAAAGAGGGCAGGTGGAAACTTTTAGAAATGATACGTGTGTTTATGGCACAGATTGTGGTGATAGTTTCATGGATGTATACTTATTTCCAAACTCATCAAGTTGCATACAGTTTATATACAAGAAACTGTATATATTAAATATATAAGTTTTTTGTATGTCAATCATATGCCAACAAAGTGGTTTAAATAAATAAATAAATAATGGTTGAATTGTTTAAATGAATTTTAGTCGTGTTTTATATTTTTCCTTTTATTGAAGTCTAGCTTACAAAGAGAGACTTTGGTTTTGTCTTACAAAGATTATAGCAATAAAAACAAATCTATCTACATATACATAGAAAGTTACATAAACTATATTCCTGTGAATTAATATCTTACTCAATTAGCAATTTATTTTTTAGGACAGTTATTGTGCAAGTAATTATTTATAAATTGTTACTTTTCATAGCATTTCAATTCATTAAAAATATAATTAACTACCTATATAATGTACTAATTAAAAGAGTGAAAAAGCAAGCCACAGAGTTGGAGAAGATATTTGTACCACACATTTGACAAAAGGCTCATATGAAGGATGTAAAACAAACTGCTACAAATGAATAATAAAAATTAAGACAATCCAATAAAAAAACTGGGCAAAACCCTTAAATAAGCCCTTTACTAAAAAGGTACTCAACCTCATTAGGCCTCAAAAATGCAAATTAGAACTACAATTTGATAACTTTGTACTTACTCATCAGAATGGCTAAAATGTGCGATTGGTCATACACAATGAGGGTGAGCATATAGTACAGACATTTTGGAAAACTGTTTATTAATATCTACTAAAAATGTTCACATATCATATGACTCAGAAACTTTCATTTCTAGGTACAAACCAAACAGAAATGTGCACAGTTGTTCACCCAGAGACGTACAAGAACATTCAAAGCAGCACTATTTTTTATAGCCAAAAGCTATAAATAATGAATGCACATCAAAATGGATGAATGGTACAGTCACACAATGGAATACTATACAAGAATGATAGTATAATCTGCAGCAACATGGATGAATCACAAACATAATGTTAAGCAAAAGAAATCAGATACTCACCAACAAAACAAAAA
>NW_011889001.1:2395798-2398358 GCF_000151845.1 Pteropus vampyrus | reverse complement strand
AAGTCTAGCTTACAAAGAGAGACTTTGGTTTTGTCTTACAAAGATTATAGCAATAAAAACAAATCTATCTACATATACATAGAAAGTTACATAAACTATATTCCTGTGAATTAATATCTTACTCAATTAGCAATTTATTTTTTAGGACAGTTATTGAGCAAGTAATTATTTATAAATTGTTACTTTTCATAGCATTTCAATTCATTAAAAATATAATTAACTACCTATATAATGTACTAATTAAAAGAGTGAAAAAGCAAGCCACAGAGTTGGAGAAGATATTTGTACCACACATTTGACAAAAGGCTCATATGAAGGATGTAAAACAAACTGCTACAAATGAATAATAAAAATTAAGACAATCCAATAAAAAAACTGGGCAAAACCCTTAAATAAGCCCTTTACTAAAAAGGTACTCAACCTCATTAGGCCTCAAAAATGCAAATTAGAACTACAATTTGATAACTTTGTACTTACTCATCAGAATGGCTAAAATGTGCGTTGGTCATACACAATCAGGGTGAGCATATAGTACAGACATTTTGGAAAACTGTTTATTAATATCTACTAAAAATGTTCACATATCATATGACTCAGAAACTTTCATTTCTAGGTACAAACCAAACAGAAATGTGCACAGTTGTTCACCCAGAGACGTACAAGAACATTCAAAGCAGCACTATTTTTTATAGCCAAAAGCTATAAATAATGAATGCACATCAAAATGGATGAATGGTACAGTCACACAATGGAATACTATACAAGAATGATAGTATAATCTGCAGCAACATGGATGAATCACAAACATAATGTTAAGCAAAAGAAATCAGATACTCACCAACAAAACAAAAATGAAAATCCAAAATGCTGTGAGATTCTGGATTGTTTCCAATTTTTTGCTGTTTCAGTAACATTGCAATGATTACCTTGTTCATGCCACATTTTGTGGGTGTATATTTGCAGGATATTTGGAGAATAAATCTCCAGAATTAGAATTTCTGGGTCAATTTATTTGTATTATTAATCAGTGTTATCAAATTGTCCTCCAAATAGGTGGAATCAATTTTTACTCTTACAAGAAACAACTATACTCCCACTAGAGACACATTAGCACAATGGGCTATTAAACTTTTAAATCTCTACCAATCAGATAAAGAAGACATGATATTTTGGATTTCCCTTGTGATGAGTGAGGCTGTGTCTCTTTTCACACATTTAAGAGCTGTTTGTACTTCCCCTTTCTGTAAGCTGTTTATATTACTTACCCATTAAAAAAAAATTAATTGCTATTCTCTTTCCTATTGAATTGTAAGGGTCCTTCATATATTAAAGAATTTTTTTTGTCAGTGAGTTGATAGCAGATATTTCCTAATTTATCATTTGTCTTTTGTTTTTTCTCTTACAGAAAATTTTTGATTTTTATGTGGTTAGATGTGTCAATTTTTTATTTTATGGATTCCAAGCTATGTTTCATATTTGCAATGGCCTACCCCACCTCAGTGGATAAGATTAAGGTATCAGCTAATTCTCTCATGTTCTCATTGTATATTTTTACAGTTTCATTCTCATGCTTAAGACTTCCTTCATCTAGAATTAATTTTGGTACAAAATATGAAGTAGAAACCAACTAAATTTTCAATTGGACTTTCTGATTATTCTAACACCATTCATAATATAGTCCATTCTTCTCTCACTATGTGGAAATGCCATGTTATCACATACTAAATTTCTGTGTATAGTTGAGTCTCTTTCTAGATATACCAGTATGTTTTAATTATTGTAATTATTATAGTTGAATGTTTGGTTGTAGTAGTTACATTTCTTAAGATTTTTTAGAAGATCTATTCTTACTTATTCATATGCACTTTAGAGGCAATTTATCTACTCCCAGAAAAAAAATTATTGGAATTTTTATTGATGTATATTACATTCAAGATTAACTTTGAGAGAAGTGATTTTATAATTTTTGAGTCTTTCTAACCAAGAATCTGGTACAGTAGTCCCCCTTATCCATGGTTTCACTTTCCACTGTTTCAGTTACCCATGGTCAATCACAGTCAAATAATATTAAATAAAAAATTCAATTCCAAAAATAAAGAATTTGTAAGTTTTAAATTGCGTGCCTCCTGATGAAATCTGTGATGAAATATCATGAGTCCCACTTTGTTCCACCCAGGGCTGTGAATCATCTCTTTGTCCAGCATCTCCTTGCTGTATACACTACCTGCCTGTTAGTCATTTAATAGCCATCTCAGTTATCAGATTGATTATCACAGTATCACAGTGCTTATGTTCAAGAAACCCTTATTTTACTTAATAATGGCCCCAAAGCACAAGAGTAGTGAGCTGGCAATTCAGATATGCCAAAGAGAAGCCATAAAGTGCTTCCTTTAAGTAAAAAGTTCTTGACTTAATAAGGAATTTTATCATATCTCATCATCACAAGAAGGGTGAGTACAGTACAATAAGGTATTTTGAGACCACTGTCACATGACTTATTACAGTATATTATTATAATTGTTCTATTTTATTACTATTTATTATTGTTAATCTCTTAGTT
>NW_011889001.1:2384304-2394768 GCF_000151845.1 Pteropus vampyrus | reverse complement strand
ATAATAATTAACCAATAATATGGATGTTTTGTCATCTATAGATTGTGTTGAGTACTCCGGCAGGAAATACATATTGTCTGGTTTTCTTCCTTTGGAGGATGTTAGCAACCACTAATGATTATTTTCTAGATCCATTAATTCATAAAGCATTCCAAAGGGTAATATTCTGTTTTCACTTCTTCTTTTGTTAGCTGGAATCCATCCAGCTAAAGAGAAGCTTCTCTTCAACAACTACTACTAGGGTTCCCTGAGGTACAGTTCAGGAAGGAAAAAGAGGAGAGTACTTGATTCTTTCTCTTTATGGACCAGTTTCAAAAATATGAAGTGATTCCCTAGCATGTTTCAATGATGACCAATGTTTCTTTTAGTATTATTATAAACTTATCATCATTATGAATGCATATATATGTTCTAAATTCATTATAGTTCTTATCCTTGTTGATATATATGGGAAATATACTTTTTTTCGCATATTTGGTTAGTGGAGCTTATTCAAGTTGGCTCCTGAATCCTTTCGATATAACTTTCGTAGTGTTTGATAATTTCATGACTTTCAGTATGACTGGTTGTTCTTGGCATATTGTTTATATGTCTTGCCTCAAGATCTGAATCTGTCATTTTATCAAAAGAGCCTTGAAGTATTTACAACTCATGATTTGGGTGCTTTGGGTGCTTATTGCTTATGGTTTGGTTATTATTTCTAAGTCTTTTCAGTGGATAGAGATGGGAAATTTTTAAAAAAATAAAATACATCACAAATTTATACTGGTACTTTTAATTCAAAGTCAGATCTACATGGTTTTTACTTAATTTCATTAATCTTACATCCATACTTCCTTTTCTCTACATCAAAGTCTTTGTTATTAAAAACACAAATATAGTTACTCATTTTCTTTATACTACACTAAACACAAAGTAGTTGGAGGGTAACATTACTAATAGTATTCCCCTGAATGTGATTAGTTTAAAAAGTTTAAACATTTTTGCAGGTTTTTTTTTTTTTTAAATAATTAGGGGATATCGCAAAAGGAATGAACAGATACAGTGTGATGTTTTTAAAGTCAGTTGGAGTGATTTATTTCTGATGGTATTTTTTCTTTTCTGATCAGTTAATAAAGTGAATTATGTTTTTTAGATATCCTAATACTAAGCTGCCTTTGCATTTCTAAAATAACCCTATATGAAGAATCCTATGTAGAATTTTTATATCAATATTAAGTGAAACTAGTCTGTGGAATGATTTGAGGGTTGTAATTTTTGATTTTGCTATCAGTGGTGTATTAGCTTCATAAAATTAATCTGGAAATTGGAAGTTCTCTTTTTTCTATCCTTAGGAACAATGAAATAACATCAGAAAAAGATGCAAAGGAAATTCAATGGAGAAAAGATAGTCTTTCCAAAAACTGGTGCTTGAAAAAATTGAATTTCAGTATGCAAAAAAATGAACGCACAATTGATCACATTGATGACACTAATTATAAAATTTAACAGGTAATAAATAATGGACTTAAATGTAAAACCTATACAACTTCCAAAATCTGCAAAACTTCTAAAAGGAGATATAGCAAGAACATTTTAGTTAACTGGAGTTAGGCAAAGATTTCTTAGAGACAGCCACAGAAGCATGATCCATAAAAGATTAAAAATGATAAATTGGACTTGATCAAAATTTTAAAATTTCTGCTCTTCAAAAGACACTATTAAGATCATGAAAAGACAAGCTGTAGACTTAGAAAAAACCTTTGTAAAACACATTATCAGATAAATAACTAGTATCCACAGTACGTATATAAAGAACCTTCAAACCAATAAGAAAACAACCCAATTAAAAATGAGGCAAAGATATGAACAGTTAATTCTCTGAAGAAAAACTAAAATGGAAAATAAACACATTAAAAAGATACTCAACAACATTAGCTATTAGAAGAATGTAAAATAAAACCACAGTTAGATACCACAACAAACCCATTAGAACGCCTAAAATTAAAGCAACAGCAATGGCAAAAACAAAACCCCTGACAATATCAAGTGCTACAGAAGGTATTCAGCAACTGGAAGTCTCATCCATTGTAGTGAGAAAACAAGATGGTTCAGACACTTTGGAAGGCAGTTTGGCAGTTTCTTGAAAAGTTAAACATACTGTTACATATAATCCGGCCATCCTACTAGTAGATATTTACCAAAGAGAAACGAAAACTTATGTTCATGCAAAACCGTGTACACAAATGTATATGGCAGCTTTATTCATAATCATCAGAACTCTTGACTGCTCCTTCTGCATAAGTAAAGGAGCGTATTCTATTATCCTCCCTCCATTCTCAATTTAAGGCAGTAGGAGGGGCTCAGGTAGGGCTTCCTGTGCTTCCTGCAGTTGCAGCCACACCCCTCCTTCAGGCCTGTGCCATGGGAGGGAAGCTCTCTCCCATCTTAGATCTTGCTCCTCCTTGTTTTGTGTGTGTGTGTGTGTGTGTGTGTGTGTGTGTGTGCGTGTGCGCGCGCGCGCGCGTGTGACCCAGTGAAAGTCTGGAGAATAGTTTACGAGGGGGTGTGGTCTCCATTTATATTTACAGTTCCTAGGGATTCTATACTCTCACGCTAGCTCACACTACATTCTTTTACCCTCTTAGATGGTTCCTGGTCTCCCTTTTCCCTGAGCTCTGCCAAAGGTGAGCCAGCATTCATGTCTATTTTTCCTTTGATGTGCCCATTTTTATTTGGATTTCTGCCCACTTGTTAACCCAAGATCTCAGTTCTCTGCTGGGTTAAAGAAAAGCTATGATTCTGTTGTTTATCAGGCTTTTTTGAGCTGATAGGGTGGGAATGACACACGATTTCACTTTCTACATTCTAGACAGTAGTGAAACTAACTGCAGTTGTTTTAAATCAGTCGAAAAACTACAGTTTTTTCCAAGACAGGACTTATGGTTTTTCTTTTTTGTTGTTTTTATTTCATAAAATTCAGAGAAAGTGTCTCGATTAGCGTTACCTGCATCAATTTTAATACTATCATATCTATATCTCATTTATTTTGAAAATCTTTGAGCTAGAATAAGAATTTTCTTGCAATCAAAGCTTTTTCTTGCTGACCGTCATATTATTTTACCTTTTGAGGAATATGAAAGTATAGAAGAACACTTTTTAAATATATGTTTGTTTGATTTGAAATTCAAATACAATGTAATCTTTCACTAGAGCAGAGTTTTGTTTAGCATAAGATTTTTTAAATAAATGCATAGTTGCATATTAATGTTAATCTCAAGAGTAAATGATTCCAATTTCAGATTTTTTTTTTTTTTAAATACCAAAATAATGACCCTCTGGCCACTCCTGGCTCAGGTGCTTCCCTTCATTCTATTCCACAGGCTTTAGAGCTCTCAAAGTTACTACTTCTGATGAGGTAGGTCCAGTGGGGCTTCCCTCTCTTCCTGCCGCATTCAACTCTGCCTTGATAGCCCTTCTACTTTAGCCAGCGGGGATTGGTTTTTTTCCCTTTCTTTTAATTACCAAGTTCTATCAATTACATTCAATTTCGTCCCTGAGCCCTTGCATCTTTATTTGTGCTATTACTTTATAGAGCGTTGGGTCTCTTTAAGAATTTAATTCTTGCCTACATACTAGTCACTATTTTCATTCTACGCTGTGGCAAAGTTTTACTTTATTTTTGCTTTTTTTTTTATTCTTTTCTTTAGCCCCCCTTCTCCTTTGTACCGTTTCTACTTAGGTCTTATTCAAGTTCTCTTTATATAATACTTATCTTAAATATGAAGACTTTTCTATATACAAATTTGCAAGAATTTTGCATAAGGAAAGTTCCTGGACTATTTCCCAGGCTTGTATGAATTCCCCTATGAGGCAAGATTGGGTCTGAGAACGCTTTTGTCCTCTCAGCCAGTGAAGACTAGTACTACTAGGCTGCTCATTGAGTTTCTCTCCTTCACCTCACTTCAGTGACAATTTATATCTATCTTACAAATATAGCTTGCCTGTACAATCCTTTCCCTGCTTCTTGAGGCCATGTGGTGCCAGGTCCTGGGATGTTGTGCCCTGGCTGTGGCCCAGAACTCCATGGCATCATCCCCCCCCCCCAAAAAAAAAGAACTTGAAGCCAGATCTGGCTCAGGAAAGCCCTGTCATCACTCTGCACATTCATTCTAAATGTTCTAAACAAGGGCTTGTGATATAGGGTATGTCATCTACTTTGGAGAAATAACCTCTGTTATTTTTGTCTGAGGCCTGCAAACATCAGAATCCTCTCTTGGTTTCCTTATACATCTGCATTTGACTTTTATGGCTTTGGCGTTATTTTCCTATATGTCGTGATTGGAGATTTCAGTTGTTTTCTAGTTTTATGGAAAATGAATTTGTGTTTCGATTTCCTATTTTCTTGCTTCTAGATGATTTCCTACATTTTATAACTAGAATTTCTTTTTTTGTCTTCTTATTTCACCCAGGCATTGTCTTTTTAATACACCTTGTTTTATTTACTTATCTAGTATATGGGATATCTTTTGTTGTTGAGTCACTTTTCTAAAATAAACACCTTGCATATTTGATAGGCTATGTCCCTGGAAAGTTGTTACCAATTAGATCATAATAAGGATCCCCAGATTGTCCTGTTAAAGCTATTGTATGAACAGAGATTTCGTTCCTAACCAATCTCTTGCCTCTTAGCTTTTGATGAGAATGTTCTTAGATTTGACCAACTCTAAATAATACCACATATAAATAGATGGCTACATAACAACAGCAACAAAGTAAGTTTTAAGTGCAGATGAAGTAACTAAATAAGGATATGATGGTGACTTTTCTTAGTAAGTTTTGCGAGGATATGTAAGTGAAAGAAAGAATGGATATGAATTTATAAGAAAGGTAGCATTGGAGTTGATTGCCATCGGAGCCAAAATCATCAGCTGGCCAATTCGTTTGACCAATAGCCAGTAAGTGGTCAATGTATATGACTAATAATCAGTTAACTAGTAACTGATCCCACAAAAAATGTTTTCTAAAATATGTAATGGAGGAGCCTGCTGCAGTTCACAAGAAGGAGACAGGTTGGGGTGCAGCTGCTGTCTAGGTGAAGGGCACGGTCTAACTTCCCTCTTTCCTGTAAGCGACCACCATGACCATCTTATCACAGCTTCCCCACCTGCCACCCTCAATCCAGTGCAAGTTTCCTAAGGCAAAGATTATGTCTTGCTTAGTTCTCTTCATATATGTTCATTTAGTCTTTATTGATATGCTTATTTAAAATTCTTTTTGAGGAAACATTAGATTTCAAAAATATTCCCGTGAGTGATCAGTGTCATGGTTAAAGTAAAGATAAAAGGAAGGTCACAAACCATATGGAATAGGTGGAAATAATTGTACCTAGTGTGAAATAATTCTTAAAAATGAATTATTTGCCTTTGTCTCCAGTACACCATCAGCACAGTGTCTTACACCAACTGAACATTAATTATAAGTTTAACTGAGTTGCCCATCTCCAAAAGACAATGAAGAGCTACTAACCCTCCAGCACAGATGGCTAGATGTTTCAAAATCCTCGCCTGGTTCTGATGCCTGAATTTATCTTTCGATTTCTCATCTAGAAGCTGCTCCTGAGACCACTATGAGATGTTTGTAAAAGCGTGGCCTAGCAAAGGCTACTGGGGGCTGCCAGGGTCCCATACCAGGCTCAGGCACAGTGGTGGGGTCTGCAGGGCTTTCTTTCCTGCCTCTCTTGCCTCCCGCTGGTCTCACTGTGGGACATCCTTGCTCTCCAAGTTGCATCCCCTTGCTTCTCACCTCTAATGCCATGGCTTTTCTACATTTCTTATCAGAACCATCATGGGAGCAGCGCCTTTTCTTTTTATCTGCCACTTTTAAGTATTTGAAAAGATTGAATACAGTTTTTTTTTTTTCCTCTTAGTCTGCCCTCCACTCCCCCTCTTTCCCCTCATACAGACTTTGTTCCATCCACGGTTTGCTGTTCCCTTCCCCGTAGGTGATCCAGTCAGAAAAGGCAGCCGCGATGCCACCTGCACAGGTGTGGTCTCCCATGGAAAGCCAAAACCATCTAAACTGACCCTTTGTCCACTTGCAGCATATGACAGATATGATAAAGGAGGTTTATAAAGATTTAAAAAAAATACTATTTAAAATTATTGCTAATCCCCCTGCTTCACGGTCTGAGATGTTTCCTGGTAATAGGAGGGTCTGTTGTAAGCTCAATGTAATCATTAACATGCTGCAAAATAAGATCATTATGTTATATCAGATATCAGTATAGTAACAGAGAGAAAGTTTGTAATAGACACAATTGCATCATCTTTAGAGGAAGCTACAACTCGAAAATAAAGATATGGCTCTGCCCAGCCTCTGAGGGTTTGGCATTAGAGCAGAGTGAGAGAGGGGAGTTAATTTTTTCATTTTAAAATACACGATAAATGAAACTTATTTTTAACTAAATTTACATACGTGGACTTGAAGGGCGAGCTGCATTTAGGTAGGCAGATACTGGGAAATGGGAGGGCTGACGGTCTCAGGAAAGAAAGCAAAATGGGCAAAAAGGCAGGAGTGGGAATAGATGTGATGATGGAGAAAGCAGGATTTAATGTTGGAGCAAGAAGGCAGAAGCTCTTTAATGTGGTTCTTGGAGTTAAACTCAGAAGGATGAACTGGAAGACACAGAGTGAGACAGCTGTAGCCAGCGAACTCCACAAAGAAGCCTTTAAAATTGAGGCCTGAGGTGGTGGTGCAAGCTTCCTAGGGTGCTAGAGAGTAAGGGGTATAGCCAAGGGGCATTTCAGATTTTGTGACAAATTGGACACAGAGGTTGAATGAAAAGACTAAAGTGAAAGGTGTCTAAAAATTTTTCTCAGCTGGGAAACCAGAAGGGTTCTGCTGCCTTTGAGTAAAAAAGTTGGAAAGGAATTCAATTTGAAAGAAAATGAAGAAAAGGGGTAAGGCTGTGTTTTGGTCCTATTGAATTTGGTGTGACAGTTGAGTACCAAAGTGGAAACTATTAAGAGGCCTTAAAATGGGGTGTTCTGTGAAGGTGAGAGGTCAGGATAGAAGTTGTAGATCTAAAAGTCATCAACATCAAATCTGTGCAGATAAAAGTGGATGAAATCTCAGAGCGAAAATAAAGGCATAAGTTCTGACTCTAAGAATTGGAAATTGGCGGTACATGAGTTTTTTATGTAGTTATTTTTGGCAGCCAGTACTACATTTCATTCAATTGACGATAACAGTTTAAGATTGGGGAAACATATTTCCTGTTTTTCTATAGGTTTCCCATTATTTCTCTAGTCAATTTTATCCATTACCATCAAGAAGCTATATTTGTTTCAGTGATGAACTTTTCTCTAGCAAGCATTAAAAAAGAGCCCTGTCTGGCTGCAGATTTTTTTTAAATGACACAAACACAACCCATTTTCCTCCTTCATTTTCATTTCTGAGCTTTCTCACGATGAACTGCACTGTGGTAGAGGAGAGAGGAAGAAGGCGGTGGGTAGAGATAGATCTTTTTATAAAGATCAGCAGTTCTCTGTGCTTTTCTCCCAGGCAAAGATTACATTTAACACCCAGGGGTCTCAGCTGCCTTAGATCCTTTTCAGAACGAGTAGCTGTGGCACTGCAGATAGTTTGGGGTGTCCTTTCATTTTTTTTGACAGTATTAAATATATACCCCAGTGAGCCATAAATCAGTGATTTATCTAAGAATAAATCATATCTCTAATAAGGGACCACTTCTTTTAAATTGAACAGTGCATTATATTAAACAGATGGACTTTCTCAAAAATACAAACTGTGTCAGCCAGCCATTTTTAATGACTATAACTTGAAATTCCTCTTTCTTTAGGAGAAAGTGATTTCTCTTCAAAAGGGCAAAACTGGGGGATTTGCTGAGTTTTGTTGGCTATTGTGTATACTTTATTTAATCTTTCGGCTACAGGGAGAGTTAAGGTCCTCCCAGATTTTTCACTATTAAGGTTGCTTATTAGGGAAAGGAAAGGAAAGGAAAGAAATAAAGGGAAGAATACTCAGGAGCTAAACTTGGTGGAAGTGCTGTGGGACAGGGCCCTACATGGACTGATTTTGTTTGTGTGCATGTTAGTATTTCACACTGCGCATGTTCAGCATCATCTTAGGGGTTAGGTGGGCCTCATTTGCAGTGTTATCCCTGGTTCTTAGCATGGTAGGGACCTAGTAGGTGCTTGGCAACTGTCTGCTGAATAGATGTATGTTGTATGCTAAAATTATAATGATTATTTCTTAAGTAGTCAGATTCTATATTGGACTATTCTGATTTACAAGAGTTGTGATCTGCCCCTTTACCATCGTTACGCTGGAAGCAGAGCTGGAAAAAAGAAAATATTTATTTATTTATGTTCGTACTTATTTATTTAAGAAAGTATTTTAAATATAAAGATGCATCTTTTTTTTTTTTTCTTCCATAGCATAAGATATTTTATAAGCATTTACCTCTCTGGTGGAAGACATAGCTATGTTCTGTTTAGATTTGCTTTAATTAATAAATTTCAGTGGTCGGAGGTGAAAAGAAGGAGAAAGGTGTGGGCATGGGCCGAAAGGAAGCTGATTCTTTTAAAAGACCATAATTTAAGAGGTCTGATTATCCATAAAAATGAATAAGTAGGTCAATTGTATACAGATGTGAAATCTGAACAAGTGAAAATAGATATAAACATGATGAAGACATCTGTTTTTGGCTATATAGTGAACTAAAATATTTGGAAAACCCCTCTCGTGAAAAATACGTGAAAATTCTGAATAAAATGTTTAACTATACGTAGGTTTAATCCATACCTAAGTTTGAAAAATGGAAGGAAAATACTTAAGGCTAAAAAAATAATAAAGCAATGAGCCAATGGTTACCCTGAGATATCTGTTTATTCCAGACAAATTAGAGTTTCAATTTTCAAGAGCTGATCTGAAAACAAAGCTTAAGGTCAGTACAAGGTGGGAAGTCAGATCTTAGTTCTCTGCCTAAAATTGTGTTTCTCAAAGAATAGCCCTCAGGGAAAAGACAATTTGAGAGGTGAGGAGAACTTGTCCTACAAAAGGAGACAAAAAAGAAACTCTCCTTAGCTCTAAATGAAGAGAATATGATATTTTTCTTGGGGATTTATAAACATAAACTGGTCCATTCATGAACCAAAATATACATTACATATGTGAACCTCAAAGTCTAAACTAAGCATTTAATTGAAAGTGCTCTCTGGTTGGTAATGTGTCAAGACATTCTGTCAAAGAACACATCTAAAATAACTCTCCATATAAAATTCAATAAATATAAACAAACAGTTAAAAAATAAGACTCAGGAGAAAACAAGGCTCCATGAGTGAAAGGTTTCTCACTTGATCCACAAGTAGCAAAATGAGACCACAAAGACCTGATTTCCTAATAACCAGACACAAATAAAATACTTAAATAAAAGAGAAAATTTAACCTATGACTATCAAAGAAAAGCCCAAGAAGATGGCAGGATTTAAAGAGAATCAAATAGAGCCTCTATTACTGGAGGCTCTATTTGATTCTCTTTAAATCCTGCCATCTTCTTGGGCTTCTTTAATAGAAATATAAAATTGAGGTTTAAAAATAATAAATGAATTGCTTAAAAGGCCAATTAGATATGGTTATCCAAAGAATTGATGAATTGAAAGATGAATCTGAAAAAATGATCTAGAAGGCAGTTGAGAGAGGCAAAGAGATGAAATAACACACATTAAATCAGAGTCCCAGAAGGGGAGAACTGAGCTAATGGAGAAGAAGCAATATTAAAAGGTAGAAGAAAATTTTTCTACATTGATGAGAGACAAGAATTATGATATTCAGAATAAATAAAAACTATTCTATATTTAGACACATTACAGTGAAACTACAGAATAAGAGAGGATGTTTAATAGAGCCAGAGAGAAAAGAACAGTTACTTACGGAGGATGACAATTAGGGCTTGTACTAAGGTGAGATAAGTTAAGTTCTTACGGCATAAAATTTAAGGAGACACTCTCCAGTTCAACAGCAATAATGACTCAAAATACTTTATGGGAGAGGAATGCTTTCTCCTTTAAGAACAGGAAATTACTCCTTTTTTAACTTTAAAATGACATAACAACTGGTATTGCCAAAGATCTATAATATATTGCCCCTTATAGCTTAAGGGACAATAGAGCTTAAGTCCCCCAGTTGTGCTCAAAGAAAAGGTCCTAAATTCCTTTAGAGAAGTGCTTCTGTAGTAAAATTGAAAAGATGAGACATATAGCAGCCACTATGATGGAGACTAGAAGGTCTGTAGATCCAAATATAATACAAATTTTCTTAGATATCCCAGAGTCAGAAAAATTTCAGCGAGTCGCAAAAAGAAAGTCTCAAAGTAAAATAGAAAGATATATTCTACCTCAACCCAGAGATAAAATAAGTGTTATTCTAAGGCATGGATAACAAATACTGATAGATATGCT
>NW_011889001.1:2365618-2384254 GCF_000151845.1 Pteropus vampyrus | reverse complement strand
ATAGAAATATAAAATTGAGGTTTAAAAATAATAAATGAATTGCTTAAAAGGCCAATTAGATATGGTTATCCAAAGAATTGATGAATTGAAAGATGAATCTGAAAAAATGATCTAGAAGGCAGTTGAGAGAGGCAAAGAGATGAAATAACACACATTAAATCAGAGTCCCAGAAGGGGAGAACTGAGCTAATGGAGAAGAAGCAATATTAAAAGGTAGAAAAAAATTTTTCTACATTGATGAGAGACAAGAATTATGATATTCAGAATAAATAAAAACTATTCTATATTTAGACACATTACAGTGAAACTACAGAATAAGAGAGGATGTTTAATAGAGCCAGAGAGAAAAGAACAGTTACTTACGGAGGATGACAATTAGGGCTTGTACTAAGGTGAGATAAGTTAAGTTCTTACGGCATAAAATTTAAGGAGACACTCTCCAGTTCAACAGCAATAATGACTCAAAATACTTTATGGGAGAGGAATGCTTTCTCCTTTAAGAACAGGAAATTACTCCTTTTTTAACTTTAAAATGACATAACAACTGGTATTGCCAAAGATCTATAATATATTGCCCCTTATAGCTTAAGGGACAATAGAGCTTAAGTCCCCCAGTTGTGCTCAAAGAAAAGGTCCTAAATTCCTTTAGAGAAGTGCTTCTGTAGTAAAATTGAAAAGATGAGACATATAGCAGCCACTATGATGGAGACTAGAAGGTCTGTAGATCCAAATATAATACAAATTTTCTTAGATATCCCAGAGTCAGAAAAATTTCAGCGAGTCGCAAAAAGAAAGTCTCAAAGTAAAATAGAAAGATATATTCTACCTCAACCCAGAGATAAAATAAGTGTTATTCTAAGGCATGGATAACAAATACTGATAGATATGCTGCTGTGTTCAAATTCTCTGCCCATGCCACATGCCATTAATTAACTTCAGCACTCTGTTTCTCAGCTCAGATTTTGTCTTAAAAGCTCTTTACTACAGAGTTTCTGAAAAAAGTTACCAAAGGATTCAAGTTCACTGATGTATCTCTAGTACCTAGGACAGTACCGGGAACTGTCTTTGTGTTCAGTAAATATTTGCTGGCAGATTAATCAATCAGAATTGACAAACAAGATTAAACCTATTTGCCATCATCATCAGGGCAGTGATTAATAACAATGAATAATGTTATCTAGAAAGATAATTTTTTGTCCAATCTGCCTCTACCAGGTGGGTTCTGAGAAGTTAAGTCCTCCTGTTCTTGGAATGTGATGTTCTATTGAATAAGTTGAGCATAAAAGAATGGCCTGGTGTGTTTGTCAGTTGTGCATGGAACTGAGTGTTAATTCTTAATTTTTTTTTCTCTTTTTATTTTCTCCTCCTTTTTCTTTGAGAAGTAATTCTTAAAGGATATGTCTGCAGATAATTTTGGCTGGCCCCTCTTCCTAACTCCAATTTGTCGACCGGTTTTCTTCTTTAATGGGCCAGCGGATAGATGGAGATTAGTAGATGTGAACCAGGTTCATGTTCTACCAGACCAATTAGAGTGCATGAGTAGGACTTTTTCTTTAGTAGGCTTAATAAGAGCCTGAGAACTAGTGATGAGGGAGTCATGAGTAGAGAATCAGAAAAGACCCTTAGAAATCTACATAACTTCTTAAGAAAGGGGAGCATCAGCTTATGTGAGTATTTCTGGCAGGTCCTACCTAACTCCATGGCAAAGATGACTGAGGGCTCCCCTAAAACTGAAGAACTCTAGTCTCTGAGATGAATAGATCAGAAAGAAAAAAGGTCTTATCTTGGTACATCAACCAAAGATTGACCACTTGCTTTATGCTACATCATTAGTTCATCAGTCCTGAGATTGCCAAAACTTAAGATCACCAGCTGGATCTAAGTTTCAAAGACTAGGCAAAGAAAACTAACAATACATTTAGGTAGACTCAGTAGATAGATGGATTAAAACAAAACAAAACAAAACAAAAAGATAAGCCAAAAGTCCAAAACAGGAAGTTCTAGTTAAATAGAATTACTGGTTGAGTCAAATGATACCTGCACGAAAAACACACAGCAATTAGAGATATTTATTTACAGAAGTGAAATAAATTAATAAAAATAAGATATTAATTAAAAATATTGAGATGAACTGAATTAGAAGTATGATCACTATTGATACCCAAATTAGTAGTCTAAAAGAGCAAATAGAAGGAATATCTCACACAGAACAAAAATATAGAGAGGGTAAAGATAAGGACTCAGAGTAGAGAACCAGAAGCCCTAACATGAAAATAATAAGAGTTCCAGATGGAGAAAAAAGAACACATGGAGAAGCAATAATTAAGCAAATAATAGGAAAAAAATCTGAGCTGAACATAGACTATAACCCATAGACTGAATCGAGAAATCCAAGTTTCAGACAAGATTGATGAAGAAAGATGCACTCAGGCACATTCCAGAAAAAGTCCTGAACTTCAGAGATAATGAGAACATCTTACAAACTTCCAAACAGAACAAATTTCTTACAATAGAAAAAGAATCAGAGTAGATCAGACTGGAAGGCAGAGATAGGTATATAATATCTGTAGATCATGAGAGAAAATAACTGCAACCCAGGGCTTCTAACCCTAACCAAGATATCATTTACCTATTAGGGTGAAAGAAAAATATATGCGTAAATGCAATAATTCAGAGTAGACACTGCCTGCATAACAATCTGAAGAAAATGTTTGAGGAAGAATTCCAGCCAAACAAATGAACAGAACAGAAACTCTCAAAAAGGGAAGACATAGAAGGGGAGACATGAGGAGTGGTGAGCAATGAACCATATCATGTTTATAGTTTAATTTAAATGGGGAATTATAGAATGACTGGTAATATTTGTAATATAACCACCAAATCAGGATTTTCAAAAAGAAAAAGACATACTTCAAGAGAAAATATAATTAAAATCTGGAACTAAAAGCATTAGACTATCTCAGTAAAACCTAAGAATTGGAGTTGAAGCATGGGAGTAAAAGCACTCTAACTTGACCTCATCTAGAAGGGGGAACTAAAGAAATAAAACTTATTCTAAAGGTCTCTTCATACTGCGGGGAGGACAGTGGGAGAAATGAATACATTGTTGGCAGAAAGAATTGTTATCCACAGAACTGTATAGAGAAATACATGTTTGATTATAGGTATCAGAGAAGTGCAATAAAAGTATATGATAGAATTTATAAATTAGCAGACGAAAAAGAATAAATAGTAATCTGACCAAATTAAAACTAATAACAAACAGTAAAAAGAGAAAACAAGTAAATAGGGTATGCATAAAGTTAGAAGGAATAAAATTAAGTACATCAGTTTTTATTGCAAATGTGAATAAGCAAAATTTTCCTATTAGGAGATAGATAGATACTACCAAAACAAAACAAAGCCCTTTACTTTTTGTTTTGTTTTGTTTTGTTTTGTTTTATAATATTTTTCAATTTAAAAAATAATATTAGCTTATTACTTTTTAGTAATAAAGAATATTTGCAGGGCAAAGGGAGGTGAAAATAACTCAAGGCAAATGAAAACAAATATTATATTCAACCAAACAAACATGGTTGAATATAAAGAATAATTACATTAAACAGGATAAAAAAAGTATATTATATAATGATAAAGATAAAATTTTTAAAAACAATAAAGATTCATAAAGCTATATACAACAAACAATGCGTCAGTTAGATAAATATATATATAAATTCTTTACTTATTTTATTTTTACCATTTTAGTGTGAAAAAATTTAGACTTAGAGAAGAATTACAAACTTAGTACAGAATGTTACTGTCTACCCTTCATCCAGCTTTCTCTACATGACCATGGTACAACTATCAAAAATAAGACATTAACTTCGGCACAATTCTCAACTCAACTACAGGCTTTATTGAGATTCCACCAGTTTTTCCACTAATGTTGTTTCAGCATCTAATTCAGGAGACCACATGGGTATTTAGTTGTTGAATTTCCTTAGTCTCCTTCAGTCTGTGATAGTTTCTCAGTCATTCCTTGTCTGTTCTGACCTTAATGCTTTTGAGGTATTTTGTAGAAAGGCTCCCAATTTGAGTTTGTCTAATGTTTTCTCATGATTAGGTTGAAGTTATGGATTTGGGGAAAGGCTACCGCAAAGGCGATGTGCCCTTCTCAGTGGATCATGTCAGTGGGTACATGATATTGATCTGTCTTGTTAATGGGATGTTAACCTTGATCACTTGGTTAAGGTGGTGTCTGACAGGTTTCTCCGATGTTACTTTTTTCTCTTTAAAATTAATAAATATTTGGGAAGGGAGATGGTTCGAGGCTTATGCAAAAACCTGTTTCTCCTTAAAATTTTACCCATTAATTTTAGCATTCATTGGAGGATCGTGCCTACAGTAATTATTATTGTGGTGTTCTAGTGGTGATTTTTTATCTCATTACTTTTACATTTATTATTTCAAATTCCTCTATAAAAAGTTGTCCTTTTCCTCCCATGTATTTATTTATTCAATCACTTATTTGTATCAGCATGGGCCACTGGATATTTATTTTATTCTGTGAGTTATAATCCAATACTATCATTTTTGCTCAAATTGTTCCATCTTTGGCTGTTGGGAGCTCTTCCAGGTTGGCTTCTGTGTCCTTTTGACATGAGTCTATTTTTTTTTAATTTTAGCATTTTCTTAATTTCTAACATAACAAGATATTTATCTTATATTTTCTCTACCCAATCCCTGTATTTTACCACTGCTCCAAGGAGCCCTGCTTCCTTTTGTTGGAGAATGGCATTTAAAAACCAAAATCTGAGCACTAGGTGCACTTGTTGTTACTAGGATATCTCTGCTTCTAGACAGAGCTAGAAAACTTATACATAAGTACTAACTAACCTACCTACACACCTATATTTAGATAGATAGATAGATAGATAGATAGATAGATAGATAGATAGATAGATAGATAGATAGATGATAGATAGATGATAGATGATAGATAGATAGATAGATGATGATAGATGATAGATATAAATAGATAGATAGATAGATGATAGATAGATAGATAGATAGATAGATAGATAGATAGATAGATAGATAGATAGAGATAGATGATAGATAGAGGATAGATAAAGAGATGATAGACAGACAGACAGATAGATAGAGTAACTCATTGAGGGACCCTTCAGTTATTTCCAATTTTCAGTGATCATGAGGAAAGCTTTTATAAACATTTACATACTAGTTTTTGAGTGAACAGTTTTCACTGTATATGTACTTTTCACACACACACACACACACACACACACACACACACACACACACACATATATTTTAAAACATGAGTTATTCTAAAAACCTTCAACTCTAGTCCAGCACTAGAGGATTCATTCTAGCATTCCCAATTTGCTTATAACTTCTTTCCCCAACAATGAGAAACCTGCCTTTCATCATCTATAGTATGTTTACTTATTCGTAAAATAACATTTGTAAAATAGTTTCAGAATTGCTCACCCATACTCAAATTCAATGTGTAGTCTTTTGGGTCTCACTTCATTGACTTAACAAAATACATTTAAGATTCATTTATGCTGTTAGATGAATCAATGGTTCATGCCTTTTTATTGTTGATATTCTGTTGTATGGATATATCACAATTTGTTTATCTATTTTCATGTTGAAGGACACCTGGGTTGTTTTCAGTTGTATTCAATTATGAATAAAGCTATTGTAAACATATGCATACAGGTTCTGTGTGAATATAGTTTTGATTTCTCTGGGTAATTGTAGGCACACATGGTAAGTATGTTTAACATTATGAGAAACAGCCCCCACAGCGACTGAACCATTTTTCATGTCCATCAGCAATGTATGTTTCAGTTGCTTTGAGTCTTTAGAAACAATTTATATTGTTAGTTTTATTTTGTTTTAGTTTTTAGCTATTCTATTAGATGTATGAGTATCTCATTGTGGCTTTAATTGTATTTTCCTGGTGGCTAATAATGTTGAACATCTTTTTATGTGCTTATTTGCCATCCATATATCTTCTTTGGTAAAGAGTCTGTTCAGTTGTTTTGCCTATTTTTAAAAATTGGGTTGTTTACTTACAGATAAATTTTGAGAAATCTTTATATATTCTAGATGTCAGTCCTTTGGAAGATATATAATTTGAAAATACTTTCCTCGCAGTGTGGCTTGTCCTCTTGGTTCCTTAATATTGTCTTTTAAGAGCAAAAGTTCTTAATTTTGATATTAAATTTTTTTATGGATCCTGCTTTTGATGTTTTATTTTAAAACTCTACTAATCAAGATCATGCAGATTTTAGCCTATGATGTTTCCTATAAGTTATAACATTTTATCATTTACATTTAGATCTAGATCCATTTCGAGTTAATTTTTACATAAAGTTTATAAAATTTAGGTCAAGATTCATTGTTTTGCACATAAATATTCAATTGTTTGGCACCAGTTACTGAGACTATTATTCTTTCTCTATTAAATTTTCTTTGTCAGAAATTAGTTGACTATATTTATATAGTTCTATTTGGGGGCTTTCTTCAGTTCCATTGATCTATGTGTATATCCTTCCACCAGTACCACATTGGTTTGATTATTTATCTCTATAATTAAGTTTTAAAGTAGAATAGTGTGAGTTCTCCAATTTTTTGTGGTACTTATAAATAGCTTTTTTTAATTTTAAATTCCAATTATTCACTGTTAGCATATAGAAATATAATTGAGTTTTGTTTATTGAACTGTATCTTTAAAAAATCAATTATAGTTTTAAGAGGGGTTTTCTTTGTAGGTTCTTTGAGTTTTTCTACGTGAATCTTGAGATCTGTGATTATAGATCTGTATACTTTCTTTCCAATCTGTATACTTGTTTTCTCTTTCCAATCTATATACTTTTTTCTCTCCAATCCATATACCTTTTTTTTCTTTTCTTACCTTACTTGTTAAGACTTCAGTGCAGTGTTGAATAGTGAGAGAGAACATCTTTACCTTGTTTCTGATCTTGGAGTGAAAACATTTAGCTTTCACCATTAAATATTGATATTACTGTAGGATTTATATAAGTTTTATTCATAAGGTATGTTAGTTTTCTTCTTATCCAAGTTTATTTAGAATCTTTATCATGAATGGATGTTGAATTTTGTTGAATGCTTTTTTTCTGCATCTATTGAGATAATCATAATTTTTCTTTAGTATGTTAATGTAGCAAACCATTTTTGCATTCCAAAGATAAACCCCGCTTGGTTGTGATGTGTTATCCCTTTTATGAATCTCAATATTTGATTTGTTAATATTTTGTTGATGGTTTTCGTATCTATGTTAATGAGGGACCATGGTCTCCATTTTTCTCCTCTTATAATGTCTCGTCCAATTTTAAAATTACATTATGCTGACTGTACAAAATGAGTTAAACGGTGTTCCTTTTATCCTAAAATATTTGATTGAATTTACTAGCGACACTATCTGGGCCTGGAATTTTTTTGTTTATTGTTGTTGGAAGGATTTTAACTACAGTATTAATTTCTTTAATAGATACAAGAGTCTTTCAGTTCTCTAATTTTTAATTGAGTTTTAATCATTTGCATCTTTCAAGAATTTGGTCAATTTCATTTTAGACGTCAAATGTATGTGTATATGATTTTTCATAGTATTCACTTAGTTTTATGGGTTGTTTTTTTTTTAAATATCTGTGGGGTCTACAGTGATGTCCCCTGTTTCATTCCTAGAATCAATAATTTTTGCCTTCTCTCTTTTTTCTTGGTCAGACCAGCTAAAGATTTATAAATTTCATTGATATTTTAAAAAACAGTTTGTAGCTTAATTAATTTTTCTCTATTCTTTTTCTGTTTTCAAATTCATTGATTTTTGCTCTTTATTATTTCCATCTTACTGTTTGCTTTTTGTTGGTATTTGCTCTTCTTTCTCTAGTTTGTTAGGTGGAAGCTTAGAGTAATTATTGAAGAGTTTTATTCTTTTCTAATAAAAGATTTTAATGGCATAAATAGTCCTTTAAGTACTACTTTAGCTGTATTCCATAAATTATGATAAGTTGCATTTTCCTTTTCATTCAGTTCAAAATAAATTATTCATAGCAAAATATAAACCATCAGCTCTAACCCAAGGATTAGGAAACTTAAACCAATTACAAAAGATAATAGATCTGCCAGATAGTTTCGAAGCTGAGCTTTATCTAAGAAATTTTAATAATCAGATAATTCCAAGTATTCTGAATCATTTAGAGAGGGAAAGCTGTTGCAATTTATTTATAAGATGATTATAACCTCAGCACAAAAACTTTATAAAATTATAGAGGGAAAAAAGTAAACATACCAAAGACCCATTTCATTTGTCTCAAGACAAATATAAAAATATATGTAAAATATTACCTATTAGAGTCTAGGAGTATATAAAAAGAAATACATATTATGACCAAGTAGTGTTTATTCTATAAATGCAAAAGTGGTCCTGTATCTGACGCTTATGAATGTAATTGATTAATAAATTAATTAAAGGAAAATATGGTATGATATTTTAATAAATTTCAAAAATTAATTGATAAAATGTATCAGCTATTCATAATAAAAACTATAACTAAATCTAGGATATAAGGAAACTTTAAATAAAATAAAAATTATTTATCAAAAATTAACACCAACACCACTTTTATAGTATAATATTAAACCCATTCCCATTAAAATCAATATTGTTTTAGAAGTTCTAGTATATTCAAGAATAAAAGAAAATGAAGTAAATGTTAAAAAAATAAAATCTATCTTTATTGATATTATTGCATACATAAAAATGAGATTAGTAAAAGAACTATTATAATAATAAAGTTAGTAGAATAACCTAATATAAGATAAATATACAAAGTTAACAAATTTTTCTATATACTAGCTATAACCAACTTGAAGAAAATGAGAAACTATTCCAACCACATAGCAAAAAAAGTATCAAGTTCTTAGAAATATATTTAACATGAAAGGTATAGGATATATGTTCAGAGAAATATCAAATCTTAAATAAAGACATAAACCTTTATCAAACCGAAAGATATACCATATTCTTGCATTAGATGACTTACTATCACCCCCAATATCAATTCAACCAATACCAATTTGTTTTTGTTTTGGAGGGGACTTGATATAGGGATCATCTTAACATTTTTATAGATGAATAAATATCTGAGAATGGCCAAGATAATTAAGAGATTGATAATGTTCAGGGAGTTGTCTCATACTGGTTTTTTTAAAAAGCAAACAAATCATTGAGAGATAATTAAAAGCCCAGAAATAAATCTTGATATGTGAGAGAACTTAATGTATAAAAACAGTGACATTCTAATTTAGCGGAAAAGAATATCCACTTTAAAAAATAGTTCTGGCACAACTGGAAATGCATTTGAGAAAAATAAAAGTAAAGTTGGACTTCTTTATTATACAATATAAAAATATCAAATGGATAAAAGACAAATGTGAAAAATAAAATTAAAATTTTTAAAAGAGGAATTCTAGTCAAGAGAGTAGAATGGTTAAATGCTGTGCTGTCCCCTCTCACGACTACATCAAAATTACAACTACGCCCTGTGTAGGGGCCTATGCACAAGGAACTGAGGCCTCCTGCCAACAACCATGTGAGTGAGTCATGCTGGAAGCAAATGCCCTAGTTCCAGTTAAACGTTCAACACTGCACACTCAGCCAGTACCTTGACTGCAAGATGAGAGACCCTGAGCCAAGAATACCCACCTAAGCACTCTTGAATTCCTGACCAACAGAAATTATGAGCAAAAAAGTTTTATTGTTTTAAGTAACTATGCTTTAGGGTAATTTTTTATGTAGCTATAAATAAATAACATAACAGGTATCTGTTTCAATTGAATCTTAAACCTCTTCTTTGTTTATGCTTCCTACCTATGTGTAGAAATGAAAGTAGATATTTAAAAATGCATACTGGTAGAAGTCAGGAGGCATTTCTTTCTGTTTTGAGGCATTGGGTGAGTCTTTTTCGCTCCTCGGGCTTTGGCTTACCCAGGTGCTAAATGAAGGGTTGCTTTGACACTCTTCAGGCCCTGCCAACTCTGTGAGCCACCTCTTGAATGAGATAGTTGGCTCACAAAACACACATGATCTTACTACGATGCCAAATTAAAGTTCGATAGAGCAATTTCATTGACTTAATGTTCATAAAACTATTTTTTAGAGAGAAGGCAGACTCGAGCAAGTCCAAGGAAATGTGGGTAGAGTACAGGCATCAGGTCCAGAGGCAGAAAGAAGGTGGGTGGGGGAGCGGGAAAGAGAGAATGGAGGTGATTCTGAATTCAAGCGGTTTTTCATGACATACACCAAAAATGTGTTGTGTACAGTTCTGCCTTACTGATATACCTGGCTATATATTTATATGTTTCTGTTCCTTCTAGATTCGTTTTGCTTTATAAAAAATATTACATTTCACTAAATTAAATTTTTGAGTTTCTTCTATGACTGTCTCTCCAATAACTAAATAATTTGAAAGTTGAAAAAAATATAGCAGAATAGGTTATCTAGTATTTTAGATACCTATAATATTTACACAGTAATTTTTTTTCAACCATGATTAAATCTATCAACTTCCTCTATTTGCTCATTTTGAAAGTAGAAGTTCAGTCATATTAAGTTGGTTAAATTGGTTTAAATTTTTAATCCTCTGACATAGGTTTTCATACTCTCCCACTGGCTTTAACTTCTGGGAGACAATCTTATAGCTGAAATTGACCTGGTTAGAGTAACTTAATGTAGCTACTTGGTATTCTCATGAGAGTATCCAATACACATCATTCTCTATTATATTTTCTTAGTATAGTTTAGGTGCTTCTCTTCCTAATCCATCTTTCACTCCTCCCTTGCCACAAATATATATACATATATATATATGTGTATATGTGTGATTATATATATATTATCTCTTACACAATTTACCCCACACTTTGGAGACTTCTGTCTTATTTGTTTTTAGCGTTGTATAAGCATTTGCTCTTGAGAGATATTGCTATTTACTGATTGTGTCAGACACATCTTATGCTCCTCAGATCCTGTCATCATTGCCACCTCCAGGCCCTCAGCCACTTGCTCTGCCTTAGCTGCTGCTCCTGCCTACCAATCCCGCTGAGATCTCACATTTCCGAATACCTGGGGCCTACCAGTTGCTTGCAAGAGGATCATGGGCCTTTCGCCTTTGCAACTGCAATGCAGCCAGGCTAACCAGGTGCAGGTCTGGTCTCTGTCTCCTCCTGCTACACCTAGACTTTAATGAGTTGTCACACCACAGGCATGGGAACTGCGCAAGAGAGCCATGTTTCACAACCTGGAAGTCCCGGGCTGGGGTTATCTACCAGCAGGATGAAATATGACCAGTGGGAAACAGATCATGGAAGGGAGCCCACCAATAAAATTTCCTCTCCTTTCTCTCGCATGAAGCAGGCCAACCACAGCCACTGAAGCTGCCCTGCAGGCCCTACGGATGCCCATGCAAGGTCACCTGCTTCTCTCTTCTAGGCTCCCTATGAGGCAGTGACCAGAGAAGTCATGAGTCATCTTGCCCTGCTTCCCCTCCTCCCTGCCTCACTTCCCTTTATGTTCTCTGTGTTTTGGGACTTTACCTTCCAGATGAAGCCTCATCTCTTAAACGTAGCCTCAGACTTTGTTTTCCAGAGACCCTGGTAAAACACTGATGACAGAGTATTGTTGTTGTTGTTGTTGTTGTTTCTTTCTTTCTTTTTTTTTTTATAGTAACACATTTATACTCCTTTCCTATCTTTCTGCTAAAAATCCAAGAATGGATGTCTACCTACCCATGTTAGCCCATGTTAAATTTTTATTAATGTTTACATGTATATGCTTAGGAGATTTAATTTCTATAATTAGAGGTAAGTGAGCTACACAAACCCCCTTGCTGGATCTGAACATTTCAGGCACATACCCACCTTTGCATTTGCTTTCCCTTCTGCCTGGACCACCCTTGACCCAGATATCCTCATTCCTTAACCTTCTTCCTGTCTGTGCTCTGTGAGTTTTTCCCTGATAATCCTTTTTAAAATTGCAGCCCCCTCCTCTCTTTTACCAACTCCCTGTCTCCTCTCCTACTTTATTTTTCTGTATAGTTTTATCACCATCTAATATACATTTTACTTACTTACTTCGCTTCTCTGTCTCTCTCAACTAGAACCTGGGAAACACAGTAAGGGGATGGATTTTCTGTATATTTTCCTTACTACTGCATCCCCGAGTGCCTAGAACAATGTCTGGCACATAAAAGTGTTCAGTAAGTGTTTGTGAAATGGATGAATCAATCAATTGATCAATTGATCAATCAATAATTTATATTAAAAACTTTCTATTATGTTATCATTGACTCCTTTAGTTCAGTTTTGAGGAAAAGCAGGATAATGTGTATCTCTAGAAGACCTAAATTGAGTTCACAAGATGACTGAGTGCATATGGCGAAAATTATCAAGTTCATAGGGAAAATCCAGACCTTTATCATTAAGTAGGCATTGAGAACCTACTGTGTACTTATTCCAAATGAGATCTTTGGGGAGATACAAACAAATGTAAGATATGGTTGTCTTCTTCACAGAGTTTATCAGTTTGCTTAAGAAAACTGATGTTGCCCTATAAAATAATGACAGAACTTGACGTGGGTTCACAGTGGTTCAGGGACAAGTGAGGAAGCAGGTGTTAAAAACTTACATCCGGCTCTCCCACTCAGGAGTCATTGCTTTGACACTTGACTTAATCTTTTCTTAGTCTCAGACCTCACCCATGAGGTTGGGATAATCTCCTAGGGATTACCGAGAGGATTAAATGATACAATGCAAATAAATTGCCCAGCACACTGGAAATGCTCAACAAATATTCACAGTTAAAATGTTTCATTATTGCTATAATTTTAAAGAAGCTACATAGGAATACTTTCATAGAGAAAGTGAGACTTGAAGAATAAATAGGACTTGAGGGAAGAGGAAAAAGTAGAGGTAGGGGAAACAAGAGACAAGCAAGTCCAGAACCACAGAAGCAGGGATGCACAGGGTTTGTGGAAGGGAGCAGTGCTCCCAGGTGATGGGATGGGGAGAGAAGGAGGAGATGTGTAGGCAGATTATGTCGGGAGCTTGGACTTTGAATATAGCTCTCACCACTGAATTTGTAAGATCTTGGAATAGAGAAAAGGGGAGAAAGAAGACAGGTAAAATAAAGGGAAGGAAGAAGTAAAGACAGAAAAAAGTTGAGAAGCAAAAGTAATGCCCAGCTATTGGCCAGAAATAGCCTTTTCATGTGTAATATTCTCTTAGAATTTATTTAAAGCATTAAGATGAGAGGACAGTTCAGAGCACTGGATTAATTCCCCTTTCTCTCTCTCCCTCTCTTTCTCTCACCCTTTTATTAAGAAAATAAAAGAGACTTTGAAATATTAAGAGATAGTGGGATTAGAACCTTCTCCTGCCAGCCCCAGTCTTTCCTCCCCTATTAATTTCCACTTGATTAGAATTCTTTTTGAAGTATTTAAATATGGACAATAGGAAATAGAAGGGTGAGTTATTGAATATCAGTTAGACAGTATTAATATAATCACGGCTCCCATTTTTTATATAGACACTTCATCTATATGTATAGTTCCCATTAGGAATAAAGTAGACACCCCACTCTCCCCTACCTCAAGTAATTATGATTTTTTAAAAAACTATAATGATACTCTGAAAAGTTAATAGCTGATTTGAAAATCCTCAGCTTAAAATATTTAATTTAAAAATTAAGTTTTAGAACTCTAGGAAACTGAGAATTATTTTTTCTTGCTCGCTTTTTTTTTCTTTTTTAAGACATGAGAGACTTCTAACACTAAACTCTTGAATCAGTGAAGGCTTTTAGCACATGCTCATTTTTGGAAAGGGCTGTGGCTCTTTGGATGGAAGTTCTGGAACTCTGAGAAACCCTCTTCACTTAGGGGCTGCGTGGAGGGAGGGTGATACTGGTCTTTAAAAGCTCTTCAGGAACATGCAGAAAATGTCTCCACGGGAAAAGCAGCTGCTTAGTCTTCCTTTAATGACACAGGCCTTTAGTCCTAACACTGCGTTTCATGCTGAAAGCTTAATCTAAAGACCTCCGAGGAACAAAACGGGGGTCTTAAGAGTCTATTTAATGCACGAGGTTGGGCATTCCGAGATGATCACTGTGAAATTTGTGGGGTATTCTAGTACTAAGGACCCATGGCTTTTAAAAAATAAGTTCTTTGATAAACAGCAATTCATAAATCTTTATTGAAAACCTAGAAATATCATCGGATTTATAAATCTTATTTTTTTAGTGTTAGCATTAACTATTTGAGGTCCCAAATGTTTAACTGACTTACAAGTAAAATATTCTTTACAAACCTTTCCACCCAAACTATGCTAATAAATTCTATTATTTTAAACATGCTGATTTGTATATTTCCTTTGGCGCATATGAAAACTGGGTCCCTGTCACCAATGTGGGAAAGGACATAGACACAGGGCTTATTCTGCAAGAGTTTAGACTCCTTAGGAATGTTAGGAATAATGGGAAAATATAAATCAATGGGTGGGATGGGGAACTAGGGCATAAAAATAGATACAGAAGGAGAAATCTAGCTGAAAGCTCTCAACCTCAGGCTAATTAGAAGATTACCAGTCTCAATAAGTAGAAAGTTTGACTCACATTCATTCCTTAGCGTCTTAGAAGAGTAAATTCCAAGCCCCTCATGAATCCCCTACCTTGTCAGTACTGTTGCACCGTAGATGTAATCCCGGGAACTACATAGGCAATGATAAACAAAGAGATCCAAGGCCACAACAAAAGGCAGATGTGAGCAAATGGTCAGAATAAGTTCCTGGCTCCTCTACCCCACCTGCAGCCCCTGATTTAAATCTGTGCCTCAGCAAAATGTTTTACCTAAACATTTTAGGCATCTTTGGATCACTGTTAAATTATGAAACTCCTGAATGCTAAGCCTGAAAATGTCACAGTTATGATCCATAAACTATAGTTAAGGAAGTCCATTTTGTTGTGTCCAGATAAATTAAGGTGCACATTCTGATGGCTTTAAATTAGAATCACCTAGCAAATTTCAGTCTTATACTCATCCTGTGGCTGGAACCCAGTCAATTAGATACTCTGCTGAGCTCATTGCACAAAGTAAGAAAAAGGACCTCTCTGGACTTTCCTTCTTCTGCTAGACCAGTATTCGGACAGCTCACCTCCTCTGTGAGGGTGCCCAGCAGGGCATCTTGATGGTGATGTGACCTGTGCTGTAGCACACGGCCCCATGCTTTCAAGCGCCCCATGCTTGGTTTAATGCTCTGCTGTTGCCGATTGAGATTCTTAACTTTTGAACAAGAAACTCCACATCTTCATTTTATATTAGGCCCCACAAATTATGTAGTTAGTCCAGAGCCCAGGTCCCCACTTGAGGGGTCAATTTTTCTGAAATGAATTAAAGCTATAGATTCCTTTTTTTTTTTTTTTTTTTGGCTAATTCACCTGAAATTTTTCCCCTGGTGACCCAGACTCCTGAGTTTAAAGCATGGTAATTCTATTCTTGTGCTCGATCCCCATATTTTTCCTTCAAGTGAGGCTATATATAACAAGACAACACTCATTATAATAATGCCCAAGATTCTTCCTCAGAATTCTATTGCTCTTTTTTTTGACCAGAAACTTCTAATCCTAGAAGCCTGCTCGGCCATTACCTACTGGCCACGCCAGAAATGAGAGTGTGAAAATCCTGCTGGATCTTGGTGCAATTCAGCAGGAGGTGTTTGCAATTGCCAACTACTCACTACCATAAGATGTCACAGGACAAGTAAGCATGGCTGGCCTTCTGCACATGTCTATCAGCATCTTGAAGGCTGTAACCCAGAAGGACCTCAGGCTCCATCTCATCAAATCTTCAAACAAGATGAAGAAATGGAAGCTCAGAGGTGGGAAAAAAATCACCCAAGTTTGATACTGGTGGTTTATACTTAGTGAGGACTGGACTTGGCTTCCAGGTCTCTGGAGTGGGTCTGATATTAGTCCACTGCTAATGAGAGTGGGTCAGAAATCATCAATAGTGAAGTAATGTCAGATCCAATGCCCTCTGTTCTGGGCAAATATTCATGGAAATTCAAAATAGGACCTGGGCGGTAGAATCACAGACACATGTGTGTTCACTTTCCTATGTAGCAGATCAGCCCTTAAGGGAAGACTGAAGGTAAATGGTTTTTCTCTGAAAGCCCATGGTCAAAAAGAGACCTTTTCAAGGCTCAGATAAATCTCACTTTGCCCTTGATGATGACCCTAACTACATAAGACCTCATCATTTTCCTGGTACGGTGGTTCTACCAGCACCTGGTATCTGTACCAAATGGCCCAGAACTTGACTCTTATGTTCTTGTGTTATTAATTCATTATTGATCTCTTGTGTTAATTTTGGCCCAGGATTATGTTCTTTGAGGTAAGCACCAATTCTTGAATTGTTCTGGGTCTGAGCAAGTATTCTTGTTAACTTGATTCACCCATTGAAATGACATCAAGCAATGGGTGAGAGAAGTACATGACCAGAAAATAGCCTGGGTTGACTGCTGTTTCCCCTCTCCCTGCTCACACACACATACACACTTGGATGGAATTAGATAGTCTTCTGAGTCACAGTCAGAGCTCTTAGGCCTTACCTATGCTATATCTCCTGGAGTTCAAAAATAAGAGAGAGAAATATGGGGGAATTCGAACAGTGTTGTCACAGCCCCCAAACCATTCCACTGGTTCTGCCTTGACCAGGCAGGAAATTTAGGCTTCTGAACGCCCTGAGAAAGACAAACTAGTAAAATCCCTCCCACACTCCTGCTCCCTGTTGTCTCTAGGCTGCTTTAAGATTACCTGTCTTTAGACTGAATTCACATCTTTTGTCTTTCAAATTGTGATTGTTGAAATGGCCTGAATTCCTAAATTTAATTAACCCTGGGAATTTGCTTTCATCAAATCCTAGCTGGGGGGTGAGGATGGGGGGAAGGAGAGAGAGAGAGAGAGAGAGAGAACGGATCCCAAAGACAACAGACCAGAGGCAGAAAAATGAAAATACCATGAAAGAATGGCAATAGGTTTTTCAAGTTTTTGTTTTTGTAAAAGGTTTTGAAAGCCAAAAATAAGGTAAGGTAGAAAATTGTACGGAACAACTGCACAACCAGAAAAAAGGAAGGGACAAAATGCAATTGTTTCCTCTCTGGTTTTCTTAATAGAAAACAGGAAAAACAAATTGGATGAGAAAAGCAGAATTATTCTCAAGACCTCTTCTGATAAAAAATCAGTTGGTGAGGAGTATAACTAGCTTGAAGCTAGGAAAAAAAAATCATTTCTGAAGTGTATGTTTAGAGAATGGTTTTTTAATGCAATAAAAATGGAAAAGAATTTGGGGGTGGGATGGGGGAGGCCTTCCCTGTAACAGCAGCTGCTTCTGTCTTCAGGCTCTGGGCAAAGATGCCTCATCCCATCCTTTCAGCAACCCATTATCGGGCCTCTCTCCTTTGCATTATTCTCCAGTAACCTTATCAGACACAAGCATCGCCTCAGATGCTGAGACTGGAGTCTTGTAATTGTCCCCGGTTAGAGCTCAATAGCACCTTGAACCATCAGAGCAATCTCAGCTTTTAAGAAAAGGTCTCCACAAGGAGATGCAGTAAGAGAATTTGCCTGTGGCTATGTGAGTTCTTTAATAGCGAACTCTCCTTTGCCAGCCCTCGCTGCAGAGCCTGTGGAGAGATGAGAAGTCTCCTTATTTATCACAGGGCTCTTCTGAGTGCCTGTTAGGCAATGATCATATTATTTATTACCAGGTGTGTGGTGCTGTTGGGGGCAGGGTGGGAAATGATTTCTTTAATGGGCCTTTGACAGACGTGGGGGCTTGGGAGCTCAAGGTGGGGAAGGGAGAAAATGTGAACTTAAAAGGACTGCAAGGGGTTTGCTGTGCTGCTCAAAGGTAATACATACTGGCCTGCACAGCAAAACATAATTTATAGCAAATATATGTTATACATGATTAATTATGTTAAATCAGGAGTGAAGAGGAGGATGAGTATATTCTTTAAGTGTGTATCTGTTTGTGATCACATCACCTAGTGCTTGCAGAAAGTTTAAGAAAGGCTTTTAACTTTTAGCAGCTTTACTCTATTCCCCACCCCGCCCCCATCCCTCAATCCCACATTGGCCGTAAAACAGAGGTCCTGGCCCTGAGGAACAAACCTAGGAACCCGAGACCTGGAAACTAAAAGCTTCTGGCTGGATGAGGAGGAGCACACCTCCCAGGAGACTCAGAGCATCTTCAGCTATCCTAGGCCAAAGATCCTTGGAGTTAGGTCCCCCTGGGCAGGACCAGAGCTCCATGACAGACACAAAAGCCTCACACCCCAGGGAGTCCTTCATGGCACCAAGTCAGGCCCAGTGGGGACCCGGCCCTGCCCATTTCTTGACAATTCTAACTTAACGGAACGTGCTTAACCTCACTCCCCATTGTTATTTTGGCCATGCAGCCACTGTCAGTACCATCCCTGTTATACCAGCCCAGGCTCGTGCTAAATGACCATTCCTGCAGAAACAAATAATGCTTGAAAGCCCACCTT
>NW_011889001.1:2359270-2364203 GCF_000151845.1 Pteropus vampyrus | reverse complement strand
ATTCTCCTGGACTGGTACAGGTGAGCTCTGAGGAGGTTCACACGAGGACAATGGAGTTCCATGTCTTGTACCTCTTCCTGAGGTTAAGAGAGTGTCTTTGAGGCGCTGAAAGGGCTACCCACAGATCCTCCATCACTTGGTTTGGAGTTTTCTGGACCATCCTCATCAGGAAAGGGGCTGTTAGCTTTTCTGATCTGATGGGCATCTGGCTTGATGCCTACTCAGAAGAATATTAGGTGAGAACCACTTAATGGACTCAAAAACCGATAAATGCCCAGATATAAATGTGTACGTAAAAAAGGCTCAGAGGACGAGCAATATATACAATATAACTTTTCATTTCTAGCAATAATAATAGAAGTTATTTTTCCATCATCCTATATTATAAATGGAAATAAAAAGGTCTCCACAATACCTGAGATTTTGTATGATTACACCTGATTTAAGCTCTCTATAAGAAGTTAATACTTTAGACATATCTTTGAACTTGAAATATCCAAATTGTGCCTTTATATTCATTTCATTGTTCATTAAATTTCCTGAGGAGACCAAGGTTTTCTCTTTCGGCTGACAAAGTAGATAACATAGAATTGAGGATTAACTTGTCTAACACAGAAATCTGGGAAATGTTAAGAAAACTTAAGTATCAAATAATATTGTTATCTTGTGTAAAATTAGTTATTAAGCACTTAAATATAATACCTTCATGTGTAGTACACTACAAGACTCCTTTCCATCCATTATCTTACTCAATCCTCTGCACAATCCTAAAACACAGATCAGTCTCATTAGCTCCATCTCTCTCACAGAGGAAGAAACCGAGACTCTGATAGATTATGAGTCATGCATCTAAAATTGGGAATCAGCAGAAGTTAGGGCCAAAACAGTAGGGAGGTGTGGAAAGAGTATGTTCAGCAACCCCCATGCACTCCCTTTAACACTGATCCTGCTTCCCTTGGGCTCCAGTGGAATCTGGGGACACATGATAAAGCTCATCAATGTGGCCAAGGTTAAGAAGAGTCACCTTAATTCGCCTGCTCAACTGTGCTATTATATCACTAGGTGCACAGAATCCAAAGGCAGAGGTGATAGTCCTATGTCAATTAGTAACCACAACTTTCAGATTTTCCCTGATTACTGCTAAGATCTACCTGGTGTGATCCCAGTGTTCTCCTTCTACCCGGAAGATATCCAATAAGGATTCAGCAGTATAGACCCCCACAACTATTCCTGCCCCTCTGACTCAAGAATGATGTAATCTAATGCATAGTCGAGGATGCAGACAAGCAGTGATTTGGGAAAGTCCCCACCACCTCTCTCAGTTGCCTTCTGATGAAAGTGGTCCCCACACAACTTGAGAATAGTGACATGAAGGAAGAAACACATGAACAGAAGGACAGTTCATTATATCCCAATCTGCCACTTCTTTGGCAAATGTTCAATGTGTTTGAATGTTCAAATGTGCAGAGTTTCAAATAATGGGCCCCGAGAATGGAACCTCTTGATCTCAATAAACGAGGAGAGTCTAAGAGATTGCTGCCCACTAACGGGAGCTCTCAGAACACAACTCTTGGAGGCTAAGAGGAAAGTCCTGAGAGAGGGCTTATTCCATTGAAAGCATCAGCTCATTCGGGGGACCAGCTATCTATAGGAAGAGCATCACAACCCCAGAACCAGCCCCAAGAATGCAGGTTCCCAGAGCTTAGTTGAGAGGCCTGAAGTGGAATGGTGATTCTGTCCCGCTTAAATCCATTCTGGTGCTGCAATCTCTAACTCTCCCCTGGAGGGATTCCTTCCTTCTCCCACCCCTCCACTCCTGTCCTGTTGGACTCAAGGTCATCCATACCCATCAGATGCCCAACTGGGGTCAGAGGACTGAGTGGTGGAGGCCACTGAAGACTTCCTGACTCCTCAACTCCAGGATCCACCCTCTCTTGATAAAGGAAATCTTCCACTTTCTGATTTAGCTCCTCCCTGGCTTGGAGCAGTGCACATTCCATCTCTGCTAGACCCACATCCTCAAGCACATTTTTCTGAAAAGTCAAGGAAAGATAGAGCATAATACCAAGTTCTTGGGAGCTCTACAAGAAATACCCCAAATTCTCCATAGCATAGCCCACAATAAACTCGCATATCTGAATGCTTGAGGGCAATCACACAGAGTTCAGGTAAAATAAACAATTTATACAAATAACATCGACACTAGTTTAAGAGTTAAAACAATCATTTATTGGGCTTCCAGAAAGTTCCTGGCAGCATGCTTAACACACTGGTTAGAGTTTATCATGTAATCCTCATAACTACCCTGCAACTTCGGACAGTACTATTGCATCTGACAGATGAGGGAACTGAGATTCAAAGAGGATAAATAAATTGCACCAGCTCACAAAGCTAGGAAGTAGCCAGGATTTAAATCAAGGTCAGTCTAATTTAAAAATCTAAGTCCTTTCCATGATTCTTTGTATTCTGTGATGAATATGTATCAATTCCAGGTTGATACTATGCCAATGACACCCATGTTTGTCTTCCTGCCTGTCTCCAGAATTAGACTATAAACCACTGGAGGCCAAGGATCTGTCTCATTTGTCTCTAGGCAGTCTACATCTAGGATGTAGATAAGTATCTGGCACCGGCGAGTTTAGTAAATATTGATTGATGTGTGACTAGCCCCTGGAGACCACATCTATGTCCAGGAGATGATGCATCTTGTCCCTACTCTCAAGGAACGCCAAATCAGATGAAGAGCAGGTCCAGAAGAAGCTTAACCATTAAAATTAAACCCCAAAATATGCAAAAGCCGCCATACAAAACATCTTTGGAAAGAATTTATTAGTTATGTGCAAATGGCTTGCTTGTATAAGATAATGACTCCTGTGCCCTGATGTTGGTTACCAAAACACTTCCATTCCTTTTGCTAAATTTGTGAAAGATAAAATTCTGACTAGTGTTCCAATGCTGCTTTTCTGATTTTCCAGATTAAAACAGAATAACATGGTCAACATTTAAGAAGTCTCTGCTTGTCTCAAGCACAGGAATATAGATATTTTAAATCTTCTCACTTTTTAAGGAGAACAGTTCTTATGTCGTGCTCTAGAACATGAGATGTAGCTTTCATCTTGGTTTCTTGAATAAAGAATCTTTTTCCTATAATAATGTCACCCTCTACTGAAAGTTTAGGATGTTGCTGCTCTTGTTTCTCAAAGACAAGGTGCTTGGCACTGAGAAAAATGCAATTACTAGTAATCATGCCTAGGAACGAGTCTTCTTTATTTTTCTTAATCTCTCTCCACTGGGCTTTGAATAGGGCTGTGCACATGGTGTGTGTTTCATAATTGTAGTTAGATGATTAATTCTGGTGATTCTGTGTCCTCATGAAAACTGCTATCTGGCCTGTAAATGTACATATCACAGCCTTTGAGCTCTGTGCAGAGCCAGCGCCCACTGTCTCGCACATAGAATTCAGGAGATTGGAAGCTAATCTAGTCTTTCTTCCATTCTATATGCCCAATGCCCAGAATAGTGCCTGGCATACAGGATATTGCTCTTGAATGTTTGTGAAGCAGGTTTACAAGTATAGAAAAATTTTTCAAAAATGAAATTATTTCCATCTATTATTTCCATCAGTTAGGATTGTTATAAGAAAATACTATAGACTGGGTGGCCTAGATAACAGAAATTTATTTTCTGGAAGTCTGAGATCAGGGTGCCATTGTTGTCAGGTTCTGATGAGAACTCTCTTCCTGGCTTTCAGGTTACTTTCTCACTGTCTGCTCACGTGGATTTATGTCAGCCTTTTCCTCTTCATATAAAGCCACCAACACTAATGAATTTAGAAGGTATGATGCTAAGTGAAATACCATAAGATTTCACTTATATGTGGAATCTAAAAACAAAATAAATGAACAAACAAAACAAATATACTCGTAGATATAGAGAACATTTTGATGGCGGCCACATGGGAGGGAGTTTGCGGGGATAGGTGGAAAAGGTGAAGGAATTAAGATATATAAATTGCTACTTATAAAAATAGTCACGAGATGGAAAATACAGCATAGGGATACAGTCAATAATATTATAATAACTACATATGGTGTCAGATGGGTATTAGACTTATCAGGGTGATCATTTCGTAAGTTACATAAATGTTTAATCACTATGTTGTACACCTGAAACTAATGTAGTATTGTCTGTCAACTGTAAATGAATAATAAAAATTTTTAAAAGGCTACCAATCTGATCAGAGTAAGACTCCACCTTTATGATGTCATGCAATCTTAATTATCTCCTAAAAGCCCTATCTCCAAATGTAGTTCTATTTAGGGCTTCAACATGTGACTATTGGGAGAAGGTTTCACAATTTGATTCATAAGACCATATATTCTGTTTCCAGGCTCGAGCCACTGTCTCTGCCATAATCACTTATTATCTAACCATAATCATTCTCAGACGTGGGTCAGCAAACAATGATCCAAGCGTCAAATCTGGCCCACCACCTGTTTTTGTGCAACCTGCAGGCTAAGAATGGATTTACATTTTAAAATGTTTGCAAAAAAAAGAGTCTAAATTAGAATATTTCATAACGTGAAAATTACATGATATTCACATTTGAGTGCCATGCTTATTCATTTAAATATTGTCTGTAGCTGCTTCTGCACTACAAAAGCAGAACTGAATAGTTGAGACAAATCTCTTGACCTAAAATATTTACTATCTGGCCCTTTACACAAAAATTTATGGACCCCAGTTCTAGACCAATGGTTCTCTGGGGAACTTGATAGAACTGTAAATTATCTGGCCTCATCTACTAAATCAGAAACTGTGGACACAGAGTCCAGCGATTTGAGTTTTAATAACCTCCCAAGTGATTCTGATGCACGTTTGAATTTGAGGACAACTGGTCTAGACTGGTGAACCGCATACTGAGATTAAAGCA
>NW_011889001.1:2352224-2359220 GCF_000151845.1 Pteropus vampyrus | reverse complement strand
TGCTCTAGAACATGAGATGTAGCTTTCATCTTGGTTTCTTGAATAAAGAATCTTTTTCCTATAATAATGTCACCCTCTACTGAAAGTTTAGGATGTTGCTGCTCTTGTTTCTCAAAGACAAGGTGCTTGGCACTGAGAAAAATGCAATTACTAGTAATCATGCCTAGGAACGAGTCTTCTTTATTTTTCTTAATCTCTCTCCACTGGGCTTTGAATAGGGCTGTGCACATGGTGTGTGTTTCATAATTGTAGTTAGATGATTAATTCTGGTGATTCTGTGTCCTCATGAAAACTGCTATCTGGCCTGTAAATGTACATATCACAGCCTTTGAGCTCTGTGCAGAGCCAGCGCCCACTGTCTCGCACATAGAATTCAGGAGATTGGAAGCTAATCTAGTCTTTCTTCCATTCTATATGCCCAATGCCCAGAATAGTGCCTGGCATACAGGATATTGCTCTTGAATGTTTGTGAAGCAGGTTTACAAGTATAGAAAAATTTTTCAAAAATGAAATTATTTCCATCTATTATTTCCATCAGTTAGGATTGTTATAAGAAAATACTATAGACTGGGTGGCCTAGATAACAGAAATTTATTTTCTGGAAGTCTGAGATCAGGGTGCCATTGTTGTCAGGTTCTGATGAGAACTCTCTTCCTGGCTTTCAGGTTACTTTCTCACTGTCTGCTCACGTGGATTTATGTCAGCCTTTTCCTCTTCATATAAAGCCACCAACACTAATGAATTTAGAAGGTATGATGCTAAGTGAAATACCATAAGATTTCACTTATATGTGGAATCTAAAAACAAAATAAATGAACAAACAAAACAAATATACTCGTAGATATAGAGAACATTTTGATGGCGGCCACATGGGAGGGAGTTTGCGGGGATAGGTGGAAAAGGTGAAGGAATTAAGATATATAAATTGCTACTTATAAAAATAGTCACGAGATGGAAAATACAGCATAGGGATACAGTCAATAATATTATAATAACTACATATGGTGTCAGATGGGTATTAGACTTATCAGGGTGATCATTTCGTAAGTTACATAAATGTTTAATCACTATGTTGTACACCTGAAACTAATGTAGTATTGTCTGTCAACTGTAAATGAATAATAAAAATTTTTAAAAGGCTACCAATCTGATCAGAGTAAGACTCCACCTTTATGATGTCATGCAATCTTAATTATCTCCTAAAAGCCCTATCTCCAAATGTAGTTCTATTTAGGGCTTCAACATGTGACTATTGGGAGAAGGTTTCACAATTTGATTCATAAGACCATATATTCTGTTTCCAGGCTCGAGCCACTGTCTCTGCCATAATCACTTATTATCTAACCATAATCATTCTCAGACGTGGGTCAGCAAACAATGATCCAAGCGTCAAATCTGGCCCACCACCTGTTTTTGTGCAACCTGCAGGCTAAGAATGGATTTACATTTTAAAATGTTTGCAAAAAAAAGAGTCTAAATTAGAATATTTCATAACGTGAAAATTACATGATATTCACATTTGAGTGCCATGCTTATTCATTTAAATATTGTCTGTAGCTGCTTCTGCACTACAAAAGCAGAACTGAATAGTTGAGACAAATCTCTTGACCTAAAATATTTACTATCTGGCCCTTTACACAAAAATTTATGGACCCCAGTTCTAGACCAATGGTTCTCTGGGGAACTTGATAGAACTGTAAATTATCTGGCCTCATCTACTAAATCAGAAACTGTGGACACAGAGTCCAGCGATTTGAGTTTTAATAACCTCCCAAGTGATTCTGATGCACGTTTGAATTTGAGGACAACTGGTCTAGACTGGTGAACCGCATACTGAGATTAAAGCAGAAATTTGTCTTTATTAAGCGCCTACTATGTGTCTGGTCCCACGCTCACAGGCTGTGATTTGGTTCAACTAGCAAGAGACCAGAAAAAGACAATGTCAGGGAAATTCCTCCTGAGTAGCTGTTGTTTCCATTGCAAAGTGGCCGCCTGTCATAAAAGCAGCAGCATAAAGTGATCCCGTGCGTGATAGGCGATCCCATGGGGGGTTTCAGGCAAAATGAGTTCTTAAATATTTGATTTTCTCTCCAGTCACTGGCCGCTTTTCTATTTGGTTTGGGGCTGAAATAAGACAGCTTGTAAGTAACTGGAGAGGGTGTTTACCCAGTGAATTAGTTCGGCTTTCATTGTGCGAGGGATTAGCGCAGAGCAGTGGATGAGGCTCCGTTTCAGGTTAGAGGGGCTCGCTGTTCGCTAGCTCCAGGCCAGGACTAATTATCATAGGACTGAGGCCATTAAAGGGCTTAACTACCAGTGCCCCCTTCCAGGACTGGATTAGCTGTTAGCCTGCAGCTCTTGGCCGATAACCATTCTCAGGTCCGTCTGCTCTCTGCGGTGTTGTGAGCCTGAAAATGCAGCCGACTCACAGCTCAGAACTGCCAGGCACGTGGGCTTCCAGCCTGGAAAGCTCTGCGGCTTTGAGGGGCCAAGAATACACTTACCCTTGGGAAGGGCTGGAGATTGCCTGATGTCTCTCTCGTAAGGGATGTTTCTGGGAAGATGAAAAGGAGAGCCTGGGCAAGACAGGGCTGGGTATGGGGCCCCTGCCCTGCTCCAGGAAAGCCTAGGCACTTGTCCTGGGTTCCCGGGAGCCCTGCGCGACTGAAGGGCGGGCAGGGTGCGGGACTGGCTCTGCCACTGGTTCTCTCAGGACACCAGGACAAACGGATCTGGGCGTTCACGTGCGCTACCGAGCGTCACTCTTCCATGCAGACTTTTTCAGAGATAGAAGTGGATGGAGTCTGCACAATTGTGGGACAGAGTTTTGTTTTGTTTTCCCCCTCTGTGGAATGAGGCTAATAAGTTACCTCATTCCCCTAAATCTCGGTTGCTCATCTATAAAATCAAAATAACGTAGTGCCCAGTGAAAGGGCTGTCGGGTAGGTTACAGCGTCAGAAGCGCTGGTTCATTTCAGGGCTCAAGATGCGAGAGCGCTCACGCTGTTGAGAATCGCACCAGGAAGAAAGAAACCCCACACTTTCGTAAATCTGCAGGGAGGAAGGGGCATTAAAGATTTTCGAATTTTTTACTTCCTAAATTTTCAATCGAAGGGCCACGTTTAGTGTTAGCAACATTTGTAACATTCATTGAAAGAGCAAATAAAAATAAATACAAATCTCTCTCACACACAAAAAACTCCACAAAGATAAATATGTGAAGTAATAAATGTGCTAATTAACTAGATGGGAGGAATCGTTTCACAGCATATACAGATATCAAATCATCATGATGTATACTTTATATGTCTTACAATTTTATTTGTCAACTCAATAAAGCTGAACAATGACAGACAAGTCTGTAAAAGGAGAGACCATCCATCTGAAAGCAGTAATCAGACTTCTCACAATTATGGCAGAGGTCACCAGAGGGCCAAAGTCCACAGGTTTCAAGGGTTGTGTCTAATTGCCCACCTCACGTCTTAACAGAAAGATCAGCTGCTGTTTGCGCACCTCCAAAATGCTGCCGCACCTCCAAAATGCTGCCCTGACTTCCCATACAGCTCAATTCATTTCAGGATTGTTCTGATGAGAGAAAATAATTTTTAAAAACAGTGCATATATGAATCACCAAAATAACAGTGATTATTTCTGTTTGATGGCACTGCGAGTGACTTTTTTTTTCATATCGTCCATCTTCCTATAAAAAGTTCTACATTTACTTTTAGAAAAAAGTCTATGAGCATAATTAAATTTTTGGTAATTATATAACTTGTAATAATTAAATATTTTGTAAAACATTAAACCCAAAACTGTGTCTCTGTAACTTCCACCATTTTGATTCTTGTTCTAACCCTTGGTCTACAGACAAGTCTAACATTGCCCATTACAACTCTTCAAGTAAGTGAAATCAGCAGCCAGGTAGCCACCTCACAGAGAATGCACTAGTGAAAAAAAAATTGAATCAGAAGCGACTGCTTTCTTTAGGTGTACATTGCTGCTTCATTTTTCAATGTCGGCATCTAGATTGCTTTTTAAGGATACTTTAATAAGTCACAGCCAAATCTACCCAAGCCACTGGCCAGATTTCCAAATATTTTGGTTGAGGTTTTTTAAAAAGTCAGTTTCAGTAATTATTTAGAAATCAAATAAATACCAAGAATCTTTTCAGTTGCCTAATTATTACTATTAGTTTTTGAATTTTAAAATATTTGAACATCATTTGGATGTAGAAGGAATTTCTACAAAGCAACTATTGGTATATTTGAAAAGATGCCAAGCTCTGGAATTTGTTTTGTTTGTATATTGTTTTTAAAAAAGAGAAACTGGAAAAGTAGAATGCTTTCAGGCTATTATTTTAAAAGCTAACTAGAACAGGTCATGATAGAGAAATTGGAACTGGAAGAGTAGTGTTCAATATGGAAAATATTTGGATCGCGTCAACAAATATCTATTGAGCAAATTCCATATGCAAAGAACGGTGCTGAGTGCCATGAGGGACCCAAAATCTAGAGTAAGAGGGGATCTCTGCACATATGGTACTCATGATTTAGATGGGAATTGGCACATACATACTTTTAACAGAAAGTAGACTATAGTAAGTACTGAACTATAAGCAAAGTGCTATGGGAGTTTGAAGAAATGAGAAGTAAGGAACTCTGAGGTTTCTTGGAGGTGGAATAATTTGAACTTGGCCTTAAAGATTTGTTACTACAACTTTGTAAAACTAAGCTAATATAAGTTTCTACGGCACAGTGATTTGTAACCCAGTTCTCCCTTTTCTGGGAGGTACACGCAGAGTAAAATGAACGACATCAGAATTTCTCACTGATTAATCATCTGACACAAAGCATTATTTGACCCAGGAAAATTGTCAAGGAATAATTTCTGAAGCTATATTGAAGACAGATTCAAAATGTATATCATTTTGTTAAGAGCTAATTCAATTATAGGTTAGGTTATGGTAGGCAGATTGAGTCAGAGGTTTAAGAAGAAAAATGGAAATTCTGCCAAGCCATTTGTGTACCCAAGAGGTGCGTAAACACTCTAGTGATGACTGAGCAGGAGTCATCCTCATTTGTCCCTAGGACATTCTCAGAGGTTCCTGAGAACTCACACTCAGTGACTTATATTCTAAACTGGAAAATGCAGGTGCCCCAGGTAATCTTAAACCTCTAGAGCAGGGCATCTCCCTGACAATTTCACTTCCTGTTTGAGGCTATCGGAAGGTAGTGAACAAACTACCCGCGGTTAAGACCCCTACTCAGCTGGGTGAGAAGTCATAAAGCTTAAATCAGTTAGAGATGGATGGATGCTACATTTTCATTACACATGCAAGTGGTAGCAGGTTCAAATTTTGATTGTGTGAGGATTAAATGAGGATTTGAATAGGATTGTGTGTTAAGTAGGATTGTGTGAGGATTAAGTGAGGTAACGTATATAAAATGCTTAGCATGGTGCCTGGCAAGAGTAAGTACCAAACAAATGTAAGCTATTACCATCCTAGGTATATAATTTCATACTTGTTTGTGTACATAGGTGCATGTTTCCTTAACCAGTACTTATTTTTTTAGCTTATTTTGATTTTATTAAAAAGTGGTACTGACTTCTAGTTACAGAAAAATACATATTACCATATTTTATTGATTCTAAGCAACTTATTTTTCACATTTTAACACTGACATCTGAAAATCATGGTGTTCTCATTGCCTGAGCATGTACAAACTTGGTGGATATTCTTGATGATAGGACTGGATAACTGTAGCCCTTTAACATTTAATCAGCTAACAGTTTAAGAACCATTTGAGGAAGGAAAATGAATTCTTGTTGTCATCTGAAAATTTTTCTTTAACACATTATGGTGAGATCAAGAAAGCATCAGCATCAAAATTCACACAGTCGATAGAAGCAACTTGGAATAAAAAAGAAATCATAATGAAGTGCTTTCCAAAAACAGTTGCATCACCAACTCGTTTAATAAAATAAAATAATGGCATGAATAAAAACACGAATATCAGTAATTATGAGTCACTGGTGATTTAGAAGCATCAGACTGAGTGTAAAGCAGTTTTAAGACTACTTTGATTTTATTTTACTTATATTTCCCTTTTTTTGTGATAGCTGATAAAATTCTATATAAAAATAAATCTAAATATAAAAAAGTTTAAGCAATAAGATAACTTGGTGTTTAATTAGAAGCACTATCATTACTATCCCATCCTTGTGGTGGTACAAAAAATAACACTGTGTTTTATAATCAGTAGCAATTTAAATCCAATGAAAACTTTCCCATAACAAACATCAAAAAATGATGGATAAAGTATTCATTTCTAAGTGCAGAAAACCAAGAAGAAACTTGAAATGAGAAAAGGTAGCAAGTAAATATATATTGGGTTTGCTTTAAATTGAGGAAAGGAGGTATTGATTTTATGAACCTCGAAACTTGAGTTTGACCCAGTCAGGGACATGAGCTGAGACTCAGGGGCTGTATCAGGCAGAGAGTTAGACCTAGAAATTCTCATAAATTTAGGATCCATGAAGTGCTGTATCTTAAGGAAATCAGGAAAATAAACCATTCATTGGCACAGGGCGATGATAAGGATTTTTCTTTCTCTACTTGGGCTCATTCAAGGAGTCAAAGGAATATTCCAATGCATGGGCCTAACCTCATGTAGCTGTGGCATTTGAATCTATACTGTAGTATTTTCTTGGAACTGAGCCTAGAAATTAACATAGAAATTGGTCCTTTGGGACTCTTGAAAAAGCAAATGCAAAACTCTTCTGGAGGAAAGTTCCTATAATGTAGGCCACATAGATTTCTCACAGAAAAAAAAGAAGGTACCATGTTGTAGATAGCATTATTGTTTTCACTTCTTTACTTATCCCTATTACTACCCACTTGGCAATGTGACTTTGCAGTTCCTTCCTCATCTAATTGATGTTGGACTTAGTCATGTGGCTTGCTTTGACCAATGGATTATTAATGGACATGAATCA
>NW_011889001.1:2349791-2352174 GCF_000151845.1 Pteropus vampyrus | reverse complement strand
AGGTGCCCCAGGTAATCTTAAACCTCTAGAGCAGGGCATCTCCCTGACAATTTCACTTCCTGTTTGAGGCTATCGGAAGGTAGTGAACAAACTACCCGCGGTTAAGACCCCTACTCAGCTGGGTGAGAAGTCATAAAGCTTAAATCAGTTAGAGATGGATGGATGCTACATTTTCATTACACATGCAAGTGGTAGCAGGTTCAAATTTTGATTGTGTGAGGATTAAATGAGGATTTGAATAGGATTGTGTGTTAAGTAGGATTGTGTGAGGATTAAGTGAGGTAACGTATATAAAATGCTTAGCATGGTGCCTGGCAAGAGTAAGTACCAAACAAATGTAAGCTATTACCATCCTAGGTATATAATTTCATACTTGTTTGTGTACATAGGTGCATGTTTCCTTAACCAGTACTTATTTTTTTAGCTTATTTTGATTTTATTAAAAAGTGGTACTGACTTCTAGTTACAGAAAAATACATATTACCATATTTTATTGATTCTAAGCAACTTATTTTTCACATTTTAACACTGACATCTGAAAATCATGGTGTTCTCATTGCCTGAGCATGTACAAACTTGGTGGATATTCTTGATGATAGGACTGGATAACTGTAGCCCTTTAACATTTAATCAGCTAACAGTTTAAGAACCATTTGAGGAAGGAAAATGAATTCTTGTTGTCATCTGAAAATTTTTCTTTAACACATTATGGTGAGATCAAGAAAGCATCAGCATCAAAATTCACACAGTCGATAGAAGCAACTTGGAATAAAAAAGAAATCATAATGAAGTGCTTTCCAAAAACAGTTGCATCACCAACTCGTTTAATAAAATAAAATAATGGCATGAATAAAAACACGAATATCAGTAATTATGAGTCACTGGTGATTTAGAAGCATCAGACTGAGTGTAAAGCAGTTTTAAGACTACTTTGATTTTATTTTACTTATATTTCCCTTTTTTTGTGATAGCTGATAAAATTCTATATAAAAATAAATCTAAATATAAAAAAGTTTAAGCAATAAGATAACTTGGTGTTTAATTAGAAGCACTATCATTACTATCCCATCCTTGTGGTGGTACAAAAAATAACACTGTGTTTTATAATCAGTAGCAATTTAAATCCAATGAAAACTTTCCCATAACAAACATCAAAAAATGATGGATAAAGTATTCATTTCTAAGTGCAGAAAACCAAGAAGAAACTTGAAATGAGAAAAGGTAGCAAGTAAATATATATTGGGTTTGCTTTAAATTGAGGAAAGGAGGTATTGATTTTATGAACCTCGAAACTTGAGTTTGACCCAGTCAGGGACATGAGCTGAGACTCAGGGGCTGTATCAGGCAGAGAGTTAGACCTAGAAATTCTCATAAATTTAGGATCCATGAAGTGCTGTATCTTAAGGAAATCAGGAAAATAAACCATTCATTGGCACAGGGCGATGATAAGGATTTTTCTTTCTCTACTTGGGCTCATTCAAGGAGTCAAAGGAATATTCCAATGCATGGGCCTAACCTCATGTAGCTGTGGCATTTGAATCTATACTGTAGTATTTTCTTGGAACTGAGCCTAGAAATTAACATAGAAATTGGTCCTTTGGGACTCTTGAAAAAGCAAATGCAAAACTCTTCTGGCGGAAAGTTCCTATAATGTAGGCCACATAGATTTCTCACAGAAAAAAAAGAAGGTACCATGTTGTAGATAGCATTATTGTTTTCACTTCTTTACTTATCCCTATTACTACCCACTTGGCAATGTGACTTTGCAGTTCCTTCCTCATCTAATTGATGTTGGACTTAGTCATGTGGCTTGCTTTGACCAATGGATTATTAATGGACATGAATCAAGCAAAGGTTTAAAATGTACTTTACCAGCTGGACTTTCACTGTTACACTTCTGCTGTCACCATGAGGAGACCATCCTCTTGGGTAGCTGCTGCCATTTCAGCTTGGACCTCAAAACAATAAAAGTAAGAGTTAGTGAAACCAAAACCAAAAACAAAAAGTAGGCATGATCAATAAAACTGCAAGTAGATTATTTAAACAGTCTAAAACAGACACATACACACACACACACACACACACACTCAAACGAAACCTGTAGTAATGTTTATAAATTAGGAGAGTAGAAAGATTGAGAGACAATAAAATACATTAGAAATAACTATGGAAACAAATCCACAAGTACTTGAACTTCATAGTGCCCTCTTTTAAATTATGAATTAACTTTATGCGAACATATTTGAAACTTAAAGTAATTCTTGAAAAATATGACAACAAAACTGACTCAAGAAAAACTAGAGATCATTAAAAAACTGAATCTGTTAAAAGAAACACACACACACACACACTCACCTCAAACCTAAATACAATTCTAAATATA
>NW_011889001.1:2340300-2349741 GCF_000151845.1 Pteropus vampyrus | reverse complement strand
AAAAACTAGAGATCATTAAAAAACTGAATCTGTTAAAAGAAACACACACACACACACACTCACCTCAAACCTAAATACAATTCTAAATATAGTATTAGCAAACTAAATCTAGTATTGTACATAAAAAAACCTAAATACAATTCTAAATATAATATTAGCAAACTAAATCTAATATTGTACATAAAAAAACAAAATATGCATAAGTTGGTAAGAAAGAATAATTTAATATTAGAAAATGTACCGATTTAATAGCAAATTAAAGAGTGGAAACAATATGATTATGTCAATAGATGTAGAGAAAGCACTCAATGAAATTAAGTCATTCATGAAATTTTTCAAAGTAATAAAAACTTTTTTTTTAGCAAGCTAAGAGTAGAAGGGTGCCTTCTTAATCTATTAAAGCACATCTACTGTGGTAGGCTGAAAAATGACCCCTCAAAGATGTCAGGTCCTAATTCCAGGAACCTATAAATAAAGCTTAAACCACAAAGAAAAATATTGATAAATTTAAATAGTTTAAAATCTCCATGTCGTAAAAGAAACCATAAAAGTTTTACAAAACAGGTCATCAGCTAAAAATATCTACCATTGATGTAAAAATAAGTGATTAGTTTCCAAAGTATAAAAAGATCTCTTACAAATCAAGATGAAGAAGAAAAACAATCCAATAGAAAGAGTGAACAAGTAATATAAATAGGTAATTGAGAGGGGAAGAAACCCAAATAACTAAGAAACTTGCTCAACTTCACTAGTATTCAGGTAGATGCAAATTAAAACAAAGAGATAACATTTTACTACCAATGGAATGACAAAAGTCAGTGAAGATCAAGCAATGAAGAGAAGGTAAAGAAATAAAGGTAACCGTTAAACACTACTGGTAGGAACATGTTCATTCACTCATTCAAAAACTAACTTATTCAAAAACTATTTGTTTGGTACTGTTAAAGTCAATACATTAAAGGGTCTGGGGAGATGTGCAATTTTAAATAGTGTAGTCAAGGTAGCCTCACCAATAGGTGACATTTGAGCAAAGATGTAAGGACAGGAGAAAATAAACCATGAAAATATAAAGACCAGGATTTCCAGGGCAAAGGCCTTAGGCATGAATGTGCCTAGAGAACAGCAGGGAGTTTGGTGTGGCTCGAACAAAAAAACATATATATATATATATATATACACATAAATATATTTATACATAAATATATTTATACATAAATATATATAAATAAATATATAGTATGTTTAAATTTATATACTAAAACACATGGTATAGCATATCTACATCTCTTTCATTCCTCTCTTAATAAAATGTAAATACTATTGCCTATTAGCACATACAGATATATCATGTTCTTTTTTTATGGCTAAATAGCATTCCCCTGTAGAGGTTTGCCATACTTTGTTGACCAGTCTTGTAGTAATGGACATTTAAATTATTATTTTTCGTTTGCTTTTACGAACAATACTGAAATAAACATTCTTGTACATATACATTTGCATAATGTATAAGTACATCTGAAAGTTAAATTCTTAGACATAGAATTGCTGGGTTGAAATTGCCAGATTTCCCTTTTAAAAACCTGCATTCATTTGCTATCTCACTAATAGGTGTGAAAATATTGATTGCCCAACTATAAAGTATATTTTTAAATTTTCATAATTATTAGTGAGGTTGCATGGTATTACAAACAAATTTCCTGCTGTTGTTCATTATTATTTTCATGATTTCATTTTTTATGTTTAAATTTTTGGTGCAAGGAATTTATTCTTGTTGTAATAAATGAGGTAGTGATCAAAGTTTATTTTGTTCCAAATGGCTAGCCAGCTGACTTATCCATCATTTCCCACTGAGCAGTAATGCCACATTTAATAAACTAAATCCCTATATTGGCTTGGATATGTTTCTGAACTCTCTTTTCCAGTGGTCTATTTATTTATGTGCCAATACCAGATTGCTTTAATTACTGTAAATTTATCCTATATTTTACTATTTGGTATAGTGCCACCTCATAATTCTTTTCTTTCAGATTTGCTCTGGCTATCCTCAAATATTTATTTTTCAACTGAAATTTGGAATACTCTTGTATAAAAGAAAAATCCTTTTGAGTTTTTATTGAAATTACAGATTAATATAGAAATAATGAACATTTATCATATTGAATCCTAAGCGAGAACACAGTAGATATTTTCATTTCGAGTCTTCTGTGTCTTTCAACAAAACTTAAAAGTTTTCTTCATATAAGTATGGCACTTTTCTCAAAGTTTTTCTTTAGTATTTTATATTTCATGCTCCTATTTTAAATAATATATTTTCTCATCAATGTTAAGAGCTTGCGTGTCCACTGAAAGGCTATTTTTTGTTTGTTTGTTTAATATTGTGAGAATTACCTTATTGAATTCTCTCTTTAAAATATTTTTCAGTTGATTCTCTTGTATTTGCCAGATTAAAAAGCGTATCATATGCTAAAAATAATTATTTTGCCTCCTTTTTTTCTGTTATACCACTTATTCCTTCTCTTGCTAAATTAGATGAGCAATGCTAGATAAAAGTGATGATGGGGGCAACCTTTTCTTATGTCCTACTCTAATGGAAGTGCTTCTAATGAAATTAACCATAACACTGTACAGTATATATAAAATAAACTTATTGTACATATAAAATTATAATAAGAAAGCTTCTATTAATTTTATTAGAGTAAGACATTTCAAATCAGAAACATATGTTATGTTTTGTTTAAAAAATTCTTTGATCATTTCAAATTTTCTTTTTTTGTCTACTAATGTAGATAATTCTATTAAAATGTTTCCTAGAAGCAAAACATTCTTGTGCTGTGGAATAGTCTACTTCTATTGTGCTGCTGAATTATGTTTGCAAGTAAGCAAATAATATTTTATTTATTATTTTTATAATGATATTCTGGGTAAATGGATAAGTAGTTTTCTATTTTTATGCCATCTTGGTGAAGTTCTAGTGTCAAAATTATTTACATTTTACACACGGAATTAGAAAGCTATTTCTCTTTTTATGGCTTAGAACAGTTTGTATAGTATTGAAATTTCATTTGTCTTGATTATTTGATTGCATTCACCTCTGAAACCATTTCAGTTATACAATTCCTTTGAGGTAGATTTTGGAAATATATGTTTCCATAGAAAAGCCATCATTTCATTCAGGTGTCTTATTTATTTGCATAGTGTCCAAAAAAAGTACATGCTATATGTTGTTGAGTTCCTTCATTATTTGAGGTTACTCCCCCACCCTTATTTCTAATTTTGTGCTCGCTCCTATTTACCTGACTACAATACCCATCTTCCTCTATTTCATAGCCTTTTAAAAGATTGACTTTTACATACCACTTTAATTAGGCTAAAAGCTAAGCTGATATAACAAAAAGACCCCAAACTACAGTGGCTTAAACCAGATAGAAGTTTAGTTTTCATTTACACAGCAGTGCAACTGTGTCAGGGTGGTCAGAGGTGTTTCACAAAGCCACCCAAGAACCCAGTTTCTCCCCCTGCAGCTCTACCCATTCCTAGAGTACTTTCTTCAGTATGGCCAAAGTGGAATCACTGCCAAATCTGTGTTTCAGAATGGGAAAGGAAAAAGGGAGTAAACCCAAAGCAAGACATTTCTTTTAGAATCATAGCTGGGGAATCACTGATTTAAAATTTCTCTTTAGCTGACCAAGATCAGCCACCATAACATCAACATCACCCACTACTCTTTCAGCACACTTCTTGCAAAGGCAGTGTGTCTGTTTCCTCGTTCAGTCCTGCCTGCACCTCAACCTCAAGTCCAGAGATGCCACTGTAGACTGCCTGCACACCTGAGCTTGTTTTTTCAAGGAAGGGAGTATATTTTGGTTCTGTGGGATGGGCCACCTCTTTTAAAGAGCCCTGAGTACTGCCTGAGATCTGCAGAAGCATGTGTTTATTTTCTCTTACCTGTGTCCAATTTTTAAGACATCTGGCAGGCACTTTTTATGGCTTTGCTTCAGAGTTGTGTCTTTTTCCAACTTTCATCTAATTTAGAAGGTTTTTCTGGTTTTTTATTTCTCATGTTTTTTCAACTGACTTCACACAGAAGAGTGAGCCAGAAATACCTTTCCTAACAGGACGTAATGTCCTAAATAACTTCTTTCTAAGGCCTAGTTTAATTCCCAATATATTTTATGTTTAAATAGTTCAATCATTTGGTTCTCTTAATGTATAAGTCAGTGTAGGTTAGGGATATACAGTAACAAACATCCCTCTAAATCTCAGGGACTTAAAAGAGTTTTTCTCATTTACTTTACCTGTCCGCTGTAGATTGGCAGGGAAACAGGCTTATGGTGCAGCCACATGGTCACTGCTGACTTCAAGTAGCTAAAGAAATAAATCTCATAATGGTCCCAAAGGGAAGAGCCCTAATAATTTCCACATGCAGATTTCCCTAAGGTAGATCCTGGGTTCATATGAGAATCTGGCCTCATATCATGAGATTTCTTCACTACTTGCTTCCAGGCTCTCAAGAAGTCTCACACATTTCCACAATTCTGTTCTATTTCACCTTTTACTCAAGCCCACAGTGACAGGATGTATATCTACAACTCCAGGTCTCATCTTTTCTCAGACGAAATTTTTTTTTAGAACTGAATCCTAGCAATTGTCATGTGGTAAGCAGGGAAGCTCTGAGAAGCTTGAAAATAATTCTTTGAGTCTTCTGAGTTTTTCTGTTCCTTGGGCAAGTTTTAGAGTAGGTCCTATGTATTGATCTTGCTCTCGCTGGGATAGTTCTAGGAAATGTGAATTTATATCAAAGTGAACAATATTCTGAATTCAAAATTCTTATAAAAGAATCTATGGTGGGGATGTGAGTGGGGTGGTCTTGTATCCCACGTATGAGTTCTTGTCTGAAGGAGATAATCTGAGTTCATCAAGAAATGACTTATCATGAGCACGGGTATCTCTGGGATACATTTGCCAGTCTAGATCACAACAGGGAGATGTTTCATTCAGATAAAGTCAGCCCCAGATTCCTTATCCCCCACTATTCAAAATATTTTTTTACCCTGGTTTTATTTTCTATTCATATTTAACTTTGTTACATGTAGGCTCTTGTGTTGCAAATATTCAGTAAACTTAAATATGATGCCTATAAATCTCATTTCATATTTTGCTCAAAACCCTTAATTCAAATGCCGACTTCCCCTTAAAGTCTAGGATAAGTCCACTGTAGAGGTTCTGTGTGGTTGACTTTATAAAGGGATGAAAATCAGGCCAATAAAGCTGTCTACATGTCTCTTAACTGCAGGCCAGTTCAGGAGCATAAATTAATCCTGACCTTGGGTGAAGCAGTATTTCAGCTGAGACTAAAGGAGCTTCTTGTCAATGCATTTATGTATCTAAGCAGTCTTGGCTATTAAAAAAATCAGTCCTTGACATTATTGAAAAAAAAAAAAAAAGCAGCATGCAGACCTGGAAGCTTACTGGAGAATGCAGATCCTCACAATCCTAGAAATCCTATGGCAGCAGTAAAGATGTTACTGTGCATTTAATATATTCACCTGGTCTGTGAGGGCTTGTCTGAAGGCAGAAGAATGCCACTTGGCACCTCTGGGCCTTTTCCTGTCACCAAGAACAGAAATTACAGTGATCAGTCTGACCCATATGACTGTCAGAACAATTCTTTGAGACATGCTACCAATAATGGAGAAACTGTCTCAAGCTTCTGTTATTAATGGAAAATAAACTCAGAGTTTGTATAAAAACTCAGCTTTGAGAATAAGAGCTGTTTAAATTGCAATATTTTCTAATAGAAAAGCCAAAGAAAGCTTTAGATGGAGGAAAAATGTTCAGTTTTAGGATTTCAAGATACAAGATTGCATAATGGTCATGAGCATAGGCTCTGGAACCAGATTGCCTGGGTTCAAATCACAGCCGTGCTCTATAACCTTGGGAAATTTACTTATCTCTCTGTGCCTCAGTTTCCTCATCTGTACAATGAGTATAATAATCTTATCTACCTCATAAGATTGTTATGAGAGTTACATGATTTCGTAAATAAAATAGTGCCTGACAGTGTTTAATACTGGTAGCTATTAAAACTACAGTGGCTTAAACCAGATAGAAGTTTAGTTTTCATTTACACAGCAGTGCAACTGTGTCAGGGTGGTCAGAGGTGTTTCACAAAGCCACCCAAGAACCCAGTTTCTCCCCCTGCAGCTCTACCCATTCCTAGAGTACTTTCTTCAGTATGGCCAAAGTGGAATCACTGCCAAATCTGTGTTTCAGAATGGGAAAGGAAAAAGGGAGTAAACCCAAAGCAAGACATTTCTTTTAGAATCATAGCTGGGGAATCACTGATTTAAAACTTCTCTTTAGCTGACCAAGATCAGCCACCATAACATCAACATCACCCACTACTCTTTCAGCACACTTCTTGCAAAGGCAGTGTGTCTGTTTCCTCGTTCAGTCCTGCCTGCACCTCAACCTCAAGTCCAGAGATGCCACTGTAGACTGCCTGCACACCTGAGCTTGTTTTTTCAAGGAAGGGAGTATATTTTGGTTCTGTGGGATGGGCCACCTCTTTTAAAGAGCCCTGAGTACTGCCTGAGATCTGCAGAAGCATGTGTTTATTTTCTCTTACCTGTGTCCAATTTTTAAGACATCTGGCAGGCACTTTTTATGGCTTTGCTTCAGAGTTGTGTCTTTTTCCAACTTTCATCTAATTTAGAAGGTTTTTCTGGTTTTTTATTTCTCATGTTTTTTCAACTGACTTCACACAGAAGAGTGAGCCAGAAATACCTTTCCTAACAGGACGTAATGTCCTAAATAACTTCTTTCTAAGGCCTAGTTTAATTCCCAATATATTTTATGTTTAAATAGTTCAATCATTTGGTTCTCTTAATGTATAAGTCAGTGTAGGTTAGGGATATACAGTAACAAACATCCCTCTAAATCTCAGGGACTTAAAAGAGTTTTTCTCATTTACTTTACCTGTCCGCTGTAGATTGGCAGGGAAACAGGCTTATGGTGCAGCCACATGGTCACTGCTGACTTCAAGTAGCTAAAGAAATAAATCTCATAATGGTCCCAAAGGGAAGAGCCCTAATAATTTCCACATGCAGATTTCCCTAAGGTAGATCCTGGGTTCATATGAGAATCTGGCCTCATATCATGAGATTTCTTCACTACTTGCTTCCAGGCTCTCAAGAAGTCTCACACATTTCCACAATTCTGTTCTATTTCACCTTTTACTCAAGCCCACAGTGACAGGATGTATATCTACAACTCCAGGTCTCATCTTTTCTCAGACGAAATTTTTTTTTAGAACTGAATCCTAGCAATTGTCATGTGGTAAGCAGGGAAGCTCTGAGAAGCTTGAAAATAATTCTTTGAGTCTTCTGAGTTTTTCTGTTCCTTGGGCAAGTTTTAGAGTAGGTCCTATGTATTGATCTTGCTCTCGCTGGGATAGTTCTAGGAAATGTGAATTTATATCAAAGTGAACAATATTCTGAATTCAAAATTCTTATAAAAGAATCTATGGTGGGGATGTGAGTGGGGTGGTCTTGTATCCCACGTATGAGTTCTTGTCTGAAGGAGATAATCTGAGTTCATCAAGAAATGACTTATCATGAGCACGGGTATCTCTGGGATACATTTGCCAGTCTAGATCACAACAGGGAGATGTTTCATTCAGATAAAGTCAGCCCCAGATTCCTTATCCCCCACTATTCAAAATATTTTTTTACCCTGGTTTTATTTTCTATTCATATTTAACTTTGTTACATGTAGGCTCTTGTGTTGCAAATATTCAGTAAACTTAAATATGATGCCTATAAATCTCATTTCATATTTTGCTCAAAACCCTTAATTCAAATGCCGACTTCCCCTTAAAGTCTAGGATAAGTCCACTGTAGAGGTTCTGTGTGGTTGACTTTATAAAGGGATGAAAATCAGGCCAATAAAGCTGTCTACATGTCTCTTAACTGCAGGCCAGTTCAGGAGCATAAATTAATCCTGACCTTGGGTGAAGCAGTATTTCAGCTGAGACTAAAGGAGCTTCTTGTCAATGCATTTATGTATCTAAGCAGTCTTGGCTATTAAAAAAATCAGTCCTTGACATTATTGAAAAAAAAAAAAAAAAGCAGCATGCAGACCTGGAAGCTTACTGGAGAATGCAGATCCTCACAATCCTAGAAATCCTATGGCAGCAGTAAAGATGTTACTGTGCATTTAATATATTCACCTGGTCTGTGAGGGCTTGTCTGAAGGCAGAAGAATGCCACTTGGCACCTCTGGGCCTTTTCCTGTCACCAAGAACAGAAATTACAGTGATCAGTCTGACCCATATGACTGTCAGAACAATTCTTTGAGACATGCTACCAATAATGGAGAAACTGTCTCAAGCTTCTGTTATTAATGGAAAATAAACTCAGAGTTTGTATAAAAACTCAGCTTTGAGAATAAGAGCTGTTTAAATTGCAATATTTTCTAATAGAAAAGCCAAAGAAAGCTTTAGATGGAGGAAAAATGTTCAGTTTTAGGATTTCCAGATACAAGATTGCATAATGGTCATGAGCATAGGCTCTGGAACCAGATTGCCTGGGTTCAAATCACAGCCGTGCTCTATAACCTTGGGAAATTTACTTATCTCTCTGTGCCTCAGTTTCCTCATCTGTACAATGAGTATAATAATCTTATCTACCTCATAAGATTGTTATGAGAGTTAAATGATTTCGTAAATAAAATAGTGCCTGACAGTGTTTAATACTATTAAACACTGTCAGGCACTATTATTATTACTGCTATTACTTACCACAAGTAGGACAAGCAGCAGACTAATGACATGGTTTTCTGTTTGCTTCCCTGCTGGCACTACCCACAAGAAATCTCATTTAGTTCTCTCAACAATACCATAAATATTGTTCCTGTGCTCATTTCCCCTAGCTTGTTTGTTTCAGTCATTTATTCAGTACGTATTATTGTGCACCTATTATATGCCAGACACTGAGAATAGAGCGGTAAGGAAAATAGGGAAAAAAGAGGCTCTGTCTTCTTGGAGCTTACATTCAAGGAGAGGAACACAGAGAATAATTAAAAATTAAACAGATGAAATATTAGAATGTGGCAGATCATAATAAGTGCTATGAAGAGTAATTAAGCAGCAGAGGTGAATCAGGAGAGCTAAGGGCTGGGGTACTGGAATTTCAAGTAGAATGGTGATTGAGGAAGGTGAGGTTTGAGCAGAGACCTGAAGGATGTGAGGGCATGAGACATGAATCTATCAGCAGTACTGGCATTCCAGCCAGACGGAATGCAGAAATCCCAAGTGACAGTGGGCTTGGAGTAGTTGAGAAGAAAACACGAAAAGTCATCACTGCTGGCATGAAGTGAATGCAGTAATTTGAGGGCATAGGGGATGTGATAGATTTTACATGACCTTGAAAGATTTTGTAA